>NW_027367781.1:0-55048 GCF_046119375.1 Phyllobates terribilis
ATTTTTTATTATTATCAATATTTGACGACGTTTTAAAAGTACTTTTATGATAATTTATTGACGGTCCAGATATTTTAGAACACATTTTCAAGTAAGGTTTTAAATACGGTAGATGTTAGTATGATTCGCGTTTGCAAAAATAATTGCGTCATCAGCAAAGCTAAGGAAGGGGATACAAGTGCCACCACGAGTAAGTTGAATATCGAACTTACTTCTTTGTTTTTGAGATTCAATTTGTAGTATTCGAGCTAAATATTTCATAATTATAATAAAGATAACGGGAGGTATTAGATCACCTTGATGGAGTCCACATAAGGGTTGGAAGTAGGTCAAGGTTCGTTATTTACTAGAACTGAAGTGGTATTTGTTTGAATACATTTCATGAAGATTTGGATCCATGAATCATTGAACCCAAATTTAGTTAGGATTTCTGTGATAAAGGACCAATGTACTTTATCATATGCCTTTTCTAGGTCAAGTTTAAGGGACATTCAACCTCTTTTTATTTTTATTGTTTATCCGCTTGTGAAAGGATTGAAAGATTTCATGAGTAATAAGGATATTATCTTGTATAAGTCGGCCTCGAACAAACGCACCTTGGAGCAGGTGTATGAGTTTGGGGAGAAGTTGCCGTAGTCTATTAGCCATGCTTTTTGTTATAATTTTATAAACTGTACTGCAAAGAGTAATTGGTCGAAAATGATGGATAGTAGATGGTGAATCAATTTTTGGGATAAGAGTTATGATGGATTGGGCACAATTTAAAAACATAGATTTGGAATGAAAAAAGGCTTGTATAGCTCTAATGATGGAGGTTCTAACTATGTTCTAAAAAATTTGGTAAAATTCAGCAGGAAAGCCATCAATCCGTGGTGTTTTATCTTTAGGAAGCTCTAAAATAATTTTTTTATTTCAGTAGGACTAGGTGGTTTAAAGAGCATTTGGTTAATTCGTCATATATAATTGTCGAAATACATTGAAGATCCTTTTTGGGTATAAATTGTTGTTTTAAGTCATATGTGATGGAATTTTGTATTTGCAAGTGGTCACATTGTATTGTACTATCTAGGCTCTGATATCTACTAATTTTCTATTTAAAAATTCTAATTTTAACAACTCGATGGAAGTATTTAGTATTTTTATCTCCGTCAAAGTTATTGATTTTTGCTCTTTGTTTCCCATAAGTATGTTGGAACTGTATGAGTCTGTTATATTTTTGGAGGTGTCTTTGTTGCTTAATGTATAAGTACGGATCCATAGCGTTATTGATGTAATTATTTTGAATACGAAGAAGCACTATTCCTGTCTTTTTTATTGTTTTAAGTTATTCTTATCATGGCTTGTGTCCCAATGTTTTGAGCAAAGTTTAGTTGTTTTTGTTTCAGATACAGTTGGTACATAAACAAGCCAGTAAAGTTGGTTCTCTAGATATTCTTAACTAACTTAAAATAGCCATGTAGTTGTATCCATGCACTTTCGAATCGGAATGATATTTTTTGAAGTTATTATGAGATCCTAGTTTTAAGGGAATGCATGCATGATCTCATGTTGTAAAAAGTAGATGAGTCGAATTGACCGTATTAAAATATTACGTAATTAAGGATGTAATAAAGCTCGATCCAATCTTTCGTAAGTTGTACTCAATGTATTGATATTATTGAAGATAAGTAAAGGGATATATAATACTTTTTCCGTATAGGAGGATGTATTGATATTATTGAAGATAAGTAAAGGGATATATAATACTTTTTCCTTCTACTAGTTCTATAATTTAATAAATAAACTATTAAATTTATTGTTTTTATAGTGTATATCACCGGTACCTTGTTAGTTGTTATTCATGTAGTTTTCATATTTCATTGTTGTTAATAGTAAATATTTTTTCATGCATAGTAAACTTTATTAACATATGAATAGGCATATTGATACTATTGAAGAGAACTAAAAAATAAATATTTTTCTCTATGCTAGCTCTAGAATAGATTACATAGAAGATTGGATTTATATTTTTCTTGAGAAAAGTATATAGAGTCTACTTAGGATAATTTAATCTTTTATATATTTTTAAATAACATAATCACTTAATACTAGAGAATTTTCTATAATAGAGTATGAGAGGACATTTATGATAGCATTTATTATTTTTTCATAATGCTGAGTTTATAATATGTTATATAATATATATAACAGTGATAGATAATAAGTAGATAAATACATTAGATAGATTAGATAGTTTAAAATGCAACATGTTGGTTAAGGATAAGCTTGTTTAACCGTTTCTCTTGTTTTAATAATGACAATTTTGTTGTTCAGTGATATTTTTGTATTTTAAGCTTGACAGGTTACGCTAGAGGAGTTTTAGGTCTAGCTTGAAATCGAAAGATCAAGCTTAACCATTTATAGGTCGAGCTACAATCTATCGGGGAAAGTTGATTCTCGCGAAGACTATAATAAGCAGCGAGAGGATCGCACTGAGAAGCAAGAGGATCGAGCTGAGAAACAAGAGGATCGCGTTGAGAAGCGAGAGGATCGCACTGCATAGTGAAGGAAGTAAAGAGAGAGAAATCAATCCAAAGATCAACGACAAACTCATGGAAGGTTTCCAGTAGCTTGCATGAAGCGTGCTAAGTGTTTATACATAGAAGAAAGGCCGGTAAGCTTTAGCTAAAGTTAAGAAAAGTAGAGTCGCCAACTAAAACAAAGCGCTATCCAGGGGATCGCTAACATGGAGAAATGAGACGCGCATGGATTGTTGACGTGGATAGCGGGATTATAAAGAAAAGAAACACAAAAGCGCACAAATCGTTAATGCAAAGAAGCACATTCTCGCGGATTGTTGACTTGGCGTGTTTCTTGGAGATGATCTATAGAGTTATGATGAACTGAAGTTAGTTAGAGCCTCTATAAATAGCTTATGAATAGTGAATGTTAGATATCCCATATCGTATAGAGTTCACTAAGCTTGAGAGTATTTCACTTGTTCTTACTTACATAGTTCTTGAGAGAGTTACTTTGTTATTTGAGAGTTATGCTTTAGAGAGAAAGTAAGAGAAAACATTATAGAGCTAGAGAGACCTAGAGAGTGTTGTTCTTCATTTTGTAAAGTGTAACATTGTCAATCAATAAAGAAGTAGTAGTGAGTTTTATCCCGGACTTACTAGAAGTATAGAGTTCTCACTTTTGGGATATCTTTGCAAGACACTTGATATTTTATTGTCTAATCTTCCTTTCCCCACTTAAGCGCGTAACCTCTCTATAGCTTAAAGGCTACTTGGAAGATATACGATCCAATAATTGGTATCAGAGAAGGAGCACTTACATAAGATTCATACTCTCTCATTCTCTGAATCATGGTAAACGACAAGGTTGCATTCAATCTTGGTATCTTCTTAGCTAATCCTCATATTCTAGATGAAGGCGAGCACGAGTGGTGGTTGACCATGACGAGAAATTACATCCAGCAAACTGACTACAAATGCTGGATGATAATTAAACGTGGAGATGAAAAGGTCACCATAGAAACGAACAATGTAAAGTGGGGACCAAAGGAGTATGCCTCACTAGAGAAAAATGCCAAGGCTAAGCAGCTCATTCTGAACACGCTCTGCAGCAAGGACATAGACAAGGTAATCTCTCTTCCAACTGCCAAACTTATGGGGGTAGCTATTATCGATATGCATGTTGGCAGTGAAGACATGCGCAACAACAGGAAGTTCGAGCTACAATGTGAGTTCCACTACTTTAAAACGAGCGATAGCAAGACAATCTCCGACTATCACTCAAGGTTCCTCTGGTTTGAAGATAGATGAGTGACAGGCGTTTTACCGGTCGTTGGTCCTGTCAAAGATAAATCCAACTAAATATCCACTAGTGAAGCGGTAAGTCGGAGTCGATTCCTCAGGGAGCCACAAAGATAGTTTATTTCAATTGTGTTATCAATAGTAACAAAGGGGGGTTTTTGGTTTGGAAAATTATCGAAAACAATAGTAACTAAATGCGTTGGATTTGTTAAACTTATAATGATGAAAAGCTCTCTCTTTCAGTCTCAGCACATTATTCTTATGGAAAGTTGATCATCGAATTCTAATAAAGTTATGTTCTTTTAAATAAATAATCTAGTTGTCCTACTCTTTGTTCGTAAATAGCAACTAGTCCAAATAGTCCTAGAAACCCTTGTTGTATGCAATAACCAAAGAAATCCTAAGGTCCAACTACTCAATAGCATAAAGATCAAAGATATGTAGGCCTATTCAATACCATTGGCAAATCACTGATACTCGACACAGGTTTATAATCTCTACAAAAGAAGCACTCGCAAATAGTCTATGCTAATTCTGATTGCTACCTAAAAGACAAGACTTTTCAAATTGAATTATCAAGCCTAGCAGTATGAATGAATACTAATCAACCTAGTTGGCCACCTAGATAAAAACAATACCAATCAATGACAATAAGCACAAGAGAAAATAAAACAATGCTAAAATTATTATTAGCACATAAACATAGAATCCTCACAAACAATTCCTAGAACAATGGCCTCAACCTAAGAGTGAACTCGTAAGGACTTAGCCAGACATAGCCAAGAGAAAGCTATACATGATGATTGATAAACTAACCAGGGATGAAGGTAGAAGATGGTAGAAAGGTGACAGCTTTCCTCTTGGTGGCTGAATTTCTAAGAACTTGATTGTGAAAAGTGGCAAAAGAATAACTAACTGATTCTAACCTAAAACTAAGGGTTTATATAGTACCTAGCCTAAGAAATATAAAATAACTGAATTATAAAAGATAAAATGTGAAAAACTAATAAAAACTGATAAATTCCCGGGCTTAGATCTGCATTTGGGCCGGGTCCGTCTAAAGTCGCGGTCGCTACTTCAGGGTCGCGATAGCTACTTTTCTCCAGTCTTCCAGAAACGGCTTCACTCCCGATCGCTACTTCATGGGTCGAGATCGCTACTTTCACTTCGAGGCAAAGTCTCGATCGAGACATTATAGTCTCGACCGCGACATCTTCTTCGAGGGCAAATCTCGATCGAGACACCAAAGTCTCGACCGAGACATCTTCGTCTTGGCTCGTCTTCGTCTTGAAACCTTCCCTCGGACTGGTATTCGTCTTCTGCAAGCTTCTGAGACAGCTCGTCTTCGCCTCTCCGCTTCTCCATGGGTGCAGGTGTGGTCGTCTTCTCTCTAGCTCCGTCCCAAATGCACTAGAGGTGAGTACAAATAGGATCTCCATAATACAATACGACATAATAACGCTTAAGAGCATCCCGCAAATCTATAAGTGAACAATCATACCTGATTTCGGGAATACCACTCAATAAGCACCTAAACACCACTAATCCTAAGCTAATAGTCGCTAGTTACACCATATAATAATCTCCTATCAAACCTCCCCACACTTACACCTTGCTCGTCCTCGAGTAAGCAAAATAAAACTCACTCCTCCTAAAAAGCACAAAGGTCTACAGTAAGTGTAGAGAAAATCTGCTAGCGACTATACTCCAATCTCCAAAGTGTACATAAGCACTAACCTACTCCGATCTATCTCCTTATGTCTCCGAGATATCCTACCCAAAACCCTCCTTATTTCTCCACCTTCATATAACACCACTCTATAGCAATAATAATAATCAAACCAAGTGATGTGCGTTAAAGCACATGTGGAATCCTAATCTCCTATAAGGGTAAGGGTACATAAATATGACATAATAGGGATAAAATCGAGTCTCCCACTCACTCATACACTTCTTATTTCTCCTCTTCGAGTAATGTCCTAAACCACTAGATATAATGATAAATCCACAAATCACAACCACCAATCCTAATTTAAAATTCTGCATCATACAACCACAACAGTATGCATCAAACTCCAAGAAATAGTGAACTAATCCTAGAATCTAACTCAACCGTCGATAATATATATATATCAACCTAATAAACTAATGGAACGGTAGACATGCAAAGTGTGGAAACAATAAGCTCATAAATAAGAGATATAAAAGGCTAAACTAACTCCTTATACCTCCTTGGTGAGTCCTAGAAACCCGAGACATCCTTCTACTCCCTTCTTATGTCTCTTGCACCATTAGATATGCAATCAATAAATCAATCACAAAACAATGTAATTCCGGAGCTCTTTCGGGTTTTCACCAAAATCAAAGTGGTAGGAACTATTCTTTCTATTCTTTTTTTTTCAGGCACCAACCTTTTCCTTTTTAAACATAAATAATCCGGTACAGACTCGATCGAAATACAACTCAAAATAGTTTAGCAGAAAATAAGTAAGAAAGATAACCAGAACACATAAACCTCCTCCTCGGTACGGTAAATCCCCTCCCCACACTTGAACAGCGCATTGTCCTCAATGCAGCAAAGAGGACCTCATTAAATAGGGAAGGGGGGAAATACCGCAATCACTCCGCAACGTCGATGCCTCCGGTCGCTGTCGAGACATAAAGTAGCGGTCGAGACCTTTTTCGGAAAGTATTTTCGCAAAGTCAGGGACGGTCATCTCGGTCGAGACATATGTAGTCGCGATCGCTACATCTCCTCGGGGGTGGTGTCTCGATCGAGACCCTGTAGTCGCGATCGCGAATCGAGTGATTTCGGGGGTCATATTTGGTTTTACTCCACCAATAGATTATCCTTGCTGACTCCTTAGACTCTCTAATGAAAATGACAAAAACAAAATAAACAAATGGGATTAAAGTTAGTAAAAATCCCCCCGGGTTTCCTCTCAGTCAGCGCCTTTGTTTAACGTCGTTGGCTCGACGTAACCTCGCTCCTTAGTTTTCTGCACCAGGCTCCTCAAGAGCGACCTCCTCTATTACCTCGTCCGAAAAGTTCTCATGATACGGTTTTATCCGCTGACCGTTTACCTTGAAGGTGTTGCTGTTGGTCTTAACAAAAAGCTCCACTGCCCCATGAGGGAAAACTCGGGCAATGACATAGGGCCCGCTCCATCTAGACCTCAGTTTACCTGGAAAGAGTTGAAGGCTCGAGTTGTAGAGTAATACCTTGTCTCCCACATTGAAAGTCCTGCGTAGTATGTGTTTGTCATGCCACGCTTTCGTTTTCTCCTTGTATATTGTCGCGTTCTCATATGCTTCACGGCGTATTTCCTCCAACTCATGCAGCTACAATTTTTGATGCTCCCCAGCCTCATCTATCTCCATATTGCATTTCTGGACTGCCCACCATGCTCTATGCTCTAGCTCCACCGGTAGGTGACATGCCTTTCCGAACACCAAGCGGTATGGGGACATCCCAATGGGTGTTTTGTATGCGGTGTGGTAGGCCCATAGTGCATCGTCGAGACGGAAACTCCAGTCTTTCATGTTTGGTGCAACTGTCTTTTCTAGCACCCACTTAATTTGCCGATTAGAGACCTCGGCTTTCCTATTACTTTGTGGGTGATACGCTATGGAGATTCGCTGGGTCACTCCGTATTTCTTGAGTAGAGCGTTGGTCATCTTATTCTTGAAATGAGTCCCTGATCGTTGATAAGGGCTTTCGGGATTCCGAATCTAGCAAATATATTCTCTTTAAGAAACCCTGCAACTACTTTTGAATCATCAGTCTTGGTGGCTTTTGCTTCCACCCATTTGGAAACATAGTCCACCGCAAGTACTATATATAGATTCCCATTAGATTTAGGAAAAGGTCCCATGAAGTCTATTCCCCAAACATCAAAAACCTCGCAAAAGACTAATGGTGTTTGTGGCATTTCATTCCTTCGAGATATTTTCCCAACCCTTTGGCACCTATCACAAGTTTGACAAAAAGCATAAGCATCCCGAAAGATGTGTGGCCAAAAGAAACCTGTGTCAAGTACCTTCCTAGCAGTCTTATCGGGCCCGAAATGCCCCCCACATGCGTAAGAGTGACAAAAAGAAAGGACAGATTGTACCTCATTATCCGGGAGGCATCGTCGAATTACCTTATCCACGCAGTGTTTCCATAAGTAGGGGTCATTCCACACATAGTATTTTGCCTCACTCTTGATTTTGTCGCGCTGAGCTTTGGTGCAGGCAGGAGGGAATTCCCCTCGAACTAGGTAGTTCACTATAGTGCCAAGAATATCTGATAGAACAATCATAGGTACGCGTCAGGTATACATGAACAAGCCTGATGATAGTGGAGAAGTTGTGCAAAACAAATCTAGACTTGTTGCTCAAGCCTACCATCAACAAGAAGGGATAGACTATGATGAGACATGTGCACCTGTAGCTCGGCTTGAAGCTATTAGGTTGTTGATAGCTTATGCTTCGCACAAGGGATACAAGCTTTTCCAATGGACGTGGAGACTGCTTTCCTCAATGAAAAGCTAAACAATGAAGTCTATCTCAATCAACCTCCAGGTTTTGAAGATCCGGATTATCCTGAGTATGTCTGCTTCATAGACAAAGCTTTATATGGTATTAAGCAAGCGCCTCACGCTTGGTATGACTGTCTCTCAAAGTATATTCTCCAACACGACTAAAAAAGAGTTCTTTTTGATAAGACTCTCTTCATAAGGGAAGTAAAAGGTGATATATTGATTTTTCAGGTATATTGACGAGAACTAAAACGTGTGTCGTTATGCTCAATCAAAGTAATTATCCTAACTAGCAACTCTATACTAGTAAAGCGGAAAGAAATGGTCGAATCTCACGGGGAGTTAGTTTATCAATTCTTGACTTATTAATGTGATCAACTCAAAGTAACCAAAGGGGGTTTGGAATGTAACTAAACTATCTAATTGATTAAGAAAATAATATGAGAAAACACTTCATTCAAAAAGTATTCACACAACGGATAGATTGGTTGATCATTGACTCCTAATGACTTTCGAGTTCATCTACAATTCATGTTCTATGGTTGTCCTAATCCCAGTTCTTGTATAGTTATTAGTCCAACTAGTCCTAATAACTCTTACTAAACTACAACCCTGAAACTATCAAGATTTAATAGCAAAGCAGGTAATGAACTCAGGAATCGATAGGTCCATGCAATATCATTGATTTAAGTAGATATTTAACACACAATCAACTCTCTCCGCAATCAAAACCCCAACTAGTTCATGCTCAATTGATTTGTTACACAATAGATAAGACCTTTCAACTAGAACTAGTCAAAGCCTAACAAAATGAATAGATATAATCTACCTAGATGATCAGACCAGACAGATAAATCAAATCCAATAAACAATTAAACACAAGAGAAATGAAACAATCCAAATATGAATAAGAACTAAAGTATAAGTCATATATTCGAATCATCTAAAGGCTTCAACTGTTGAACAAAGCAAAAGAGACTAGTGTGACATAGTTCTCTCAATAACGTAAATTAGAAAAGTGTAAGATGGAATGAGGACGCAAAGCTCCTAAACCCTATTTATTATTCCTAAAAACATAAAGAAACTAATGCTAAAATCCTAGACCAAAACACCACGAAAAGGATCAAAGGTCTGAAGTGAATCTCGTAAGTGAAGAACAAAAGCTCAGATCGGCCCAAACAGGGGCGCGGTCACACCTAGGCTAATCTGGTCAGGTTGCTCGCGAACAGTGGTCGCGTCACCTAGGGTGCGGTCGTTCCCAAGGTTTTGTGGGCACAACTGCACCTTCTTCTGCATGGTTGCACCAACATCCTTGTAGCAATCCGTTCTTCGTCTTCTCTCTAATGTTTGTAATTCATGAATAACGCCTTTGCACTGCAAGGTCCAGATTATAGTAATAAGCTCCATAACATTGCCAATCACCTATAAACGATGCTAAAGACCACTGGATGCGCTATGCAAGATATCGCCTATTAAATACCCCCACAGTTAGACCTTGCTCGTCATTGAGTAAGCTACAATGAACTCACTCCTCCAATATGCACATCAGTCTCAACGAGTATGGAAAAACATGATAGCAGTGGTTACCAATCAACACTTCAGCTCCAAAGTACCTGCAATCATCAAAGCACGGACGTAGACTCTGACTATATGACCGGCGTTAAACGGTAGTTGGCCCTATAAAAAATAATCCAACTAAAGTATCCACTAGTAAAGTGGTAAGTCCGAGTCGAGTCCCAAGGGAGCCACAACGATAGCCTATTTCAGTTTGTGTTATCAAATAGTAACTGGGGTTTTTTTTGGTTTGTAAACTAACTAACAATATTAAAACGTGAATTGTTGGATTTTTAAACTATAACGATGGAAAGCTCACTCTTTTAGCATCAACGCGTTATTCTTATGGAAAGTTGATCATCAAATTCTATAAAAGTTATGTTCTTTAAATAAATAATCTAGTTGTCCTACTCTTTGTTCGTAAATAGCAACTAGTCCAAATAGTTCTAGAAACCCTTGTTGTATGCAATAACCAAAGAAATCCTAAGGTTCAACTACTCAACAACATAAAGATCAAAGATATGTAGGCCTATGCAATACCATTGACAAATCACCGATACTCAACACAAGTTTATAATCTCTACAAAATAAGCACTCGCAAATAGTCTATGATAATTCTAATTGCTACCTAAAAGACAAGACTTTTCAAATCGAATTATCAAGCCTAGCGATATGAATGAATAATCAACCTAGTTTGTAACCTAGATATAATCAATGTCAATCAATGACAATAATCACAAGAGAATATAAAACAATGCTGAAATTATAATTAAACATAAACAATAGAATTCTCACAAACAATTCCTAGAATAATGGCTTCAACCTAAGAGTGAACTTGTAAGAACTTATCCAGACATAGCCAAGAGAAAGCTATACATAATTATGGATGAACTAACCAGGGATGAAGGTAGAAGATGGCAAAAAAAGGTGGGAGCTTTGTTCTTGGCTGCTGAATCTCTAAGAATGAATTTGTGAAAGTGGCAAAAGATTAAGATAATTCTAACCTAAAAACTAAAGGTTTTGTATAGTATCTAACCTAGAAGATAGAAAATAACTGAAAATGAAAGATAAAATCTGAAAAACAAATAGATTCCCGGGCTTGGATCTGCAATTGGGCCGGGTCCGTCGCCGAGTCGTGATCGAGACTTTATAGTCTCGAACGAGACTTTTTTCCTAGTCACTCAGAAATGGCATCAAACTCGATCACTACCTCCAAGTCGCGATCGCTACTTTCATGTCGAAGAAAAGTCTCGATCGATACATTATAGTCTCGGTCAAGACATCTATGTCGAGGACAAATCTCGATCAAGACATCAGAGTCTCGGTCGAGACATTTTCTTCGTAGCTCTTCTTCGTCTTGAATCCTTCTCTCGGACTGGTCTTCGCTCTTCTATAAGCTTCCGAGGCAGCTCGGCTTCGTCTCTTAGCTTCTCCATGGGTGTAGGTGTGGTAGTCTTCTCTCTAGCTCCGTCCCAAATGCACTAGAGGTGAATACAAATAGGATCTCCATAATCAATACCACAAAATAACGCTTATGAGCATCCCACAAATTTATAAGTGAACAATCATACCGGATTCCGGGAATACCACTCAATAAGCACCTAAACACCACTAATCCTAAGCTAATAGTCGCTAGTTACACCATATAATAAGCTCCTATCAAACCTCCCCACACTTAAACCTTGCTCGTCCTCGAGTAAGCAAAATAATACTCACTCCACCTAAAAAGTACAAAGGTCTACAATGAGTGTAGATAAAGCCTGCTAGCGACTATACTTCAAACTCCAAGTGTATAGAGCACTAACCTAACTCCAATCTATCTCCTTAGGTCTCCGAGATGTCCTACCCAAGACTCTCCTTATTCCTCCACTTCATATGTCACCACTCCATAACAATAATAAAATCGAACAAAGTGATGTGCGTTAAAGCAAAAGTGGAATCCTAATCTCCTCTAAGGGTAAGGGTACATAAATATGACATAATAAAGATAAAATCGAGTCTCCCACTCGCTTATACACTTCTTATTCCTCCTCTTCGAGTAATGTCCTAAACCACTAGATAATATGATCAATCCACACATCGCAACCACCAAGCCTAATTTAAAAATTCTTCATAGTACAACCACAACAATATGCATCAAACTCCAAGAAATAGAAATCTAATCATAGGATCTAACTCAACCGCAGATAATATGTAGCAAAACTAATAAACTAATGGAATGATAAGCATGCAAAGTGTGGATAACAATAAGCTCATAAATAGAGCGATAAAAGGCTAAAACTAACTCCTTATTCCTCCTTGGTGAATCCTAGAACCCGAGACATCCTTCAAATCCCTTCTTATGTCTCCTGCACCAATAGATATGCAATCAAATAAATAATCACAAAACAAGTAAATCCGGCGCCCTTTCCGGTTTTCACCAAATTCTAAGTGGTAGGATCTTTTTTTTTTTAATTTTTTTTCTTCAGGCACCAACCTTTTTCCTTTTCTATCCATTTTGCTTGCTTCGTTTTTATTCTATTATTTTTTCCGTATTTTTTCGATTTTTCGTTTCTTTTTCGAATTATTTTCGTATATTATTTTCGATTTTTTTTAAAAAAAATTCAATTGTTTCAAGACTCTATATAAGTACATACAAACTCGATCCAAAAACAACTTAAAACAGTTCAGCAAATAAAGTAGCAAGAAAGACTAAAAAACAACATAAACTCCTCCTCGGTACGGTAACTCCTCTCCCCGCACTTGAACATCGCATTGTCCTCAATGCAGCAAAAGAGGACATCATAAAAAAAGGGAAGAGGGGGAATGTTCCGCAATCACTCCTCAGTATCATCATCATCTCTGTCATCATCGGTGGACTCATCGTCTGGTAGCGGTCAAGATGCTACTTTCGGAAGATATTTTTGGAAAATAAGTTACCGTTGTCTCGGTCGAGACCCAATAGTCGCGGTCAAGACTTTTCCACGGGGACGAATTTGCGATCGAGATGCAATAGTCTCGATCGAGACATGGGTGATTTCGGTTGATGGTGTCTATTTTACTCCTCCAAATGGCTTCCTTCCTACTGACTCCTTAGACTTTCTAATGGAAATAACAAAAAAAAAAAAAAACAAATGGGATTTAAAGTTAGTAAAAATCCCCCAGGTTGCCTCCCGGTCAGCGCCTTATTTAACGTCGTTGCACGACGTACGATCTCTCATTCATTGTTTTTCAATTCTTTCCGGATCACGTCATCTAACAGTAATTTGTTAAACCATGGATGGAAAGGTTTGAACCTTAGACCATTTTCCTCCTTCACTACCCATACTTGCTTGGGCTTCTTCTCCTTTTTGTTCTCCCAACTCTTATTTTTGGCTTTACCTTTCGCCTTTGCTTTTTCTTTCTTGGGGACCTGCACAACAGCTTTAGCAGGTTTCTTTTCCTGGTTGGTTAGCGAGGTGGGGCCACTGCCCAAAACAGCATTAGATCCTAGCTCGGAAATTTTAATGACATCATTTACGCAGGAGATGGAGCTATCATCTCGGGGTTGTGCCTTAGTCCCAAATATATTAAATTTGACTACATCCCCATTAAATTCGAACGTAAGCGCCCCGGTATCTAGATCTAGCTTAGTCTTAGATGTCCGAATAAACGGTCTACCTAGGAGGACAGGTGTAGCATGCGTCTCATATTTGTCATCTAGTACATAAAAATCCGCAGGAAAAATAAGGTTTTCTACTTTAACCAACACATCTTCGACCAACCCTCTCGGGTAGATCGTAGATCCATCGGCTAGTTGCAAAACAATCCCTGTTTTACTCATGCGCCCTAGACTTAATGATTCATAAACAAAGTAAGGTAAGAAATTGATAGAAGCTCCTAAATCCAACATAGCCCTGTCTATCCTAGTTTTACCTATTGTACACAGAATACTTACCATACCTGGGTCCGCGCGCTTAGTAGCCATCTTCGGCTGGATGGCGGCAGAGACCCTTCCGATTACCTGTACCTTCTGCCTCCCTTGCAGCTTCTCATTTGCTTTCGTAGTGCACATCTCCTTCAATCGTGTAGCAAAACGGGGCACCTTCTTGACGAGTTGGAGTAGATATCTATTCCCCTGGCATTTCCCGAACCTCTTGAGGATTTCATCGTCATCCCGAACGTCACCTTCAGAAAGTGGCGGTCGAGAGTGGGTGTCGCGGTCGAGACTTTTTTCGGAAAATTTTTCGAAATCTGGATCACCGCCATCTCGATCGAGACTTTGGAGTCGCGATCAAGATTTCTTCTCGGGGGTAATGTCGCGGTTGAGAGTTTCTTGCCGCGATCGCGACTTCTTCTCGGGGCCAAAGTCTCGGTCGAGACTTTCATGTCTCGGTCGAGACATCTCCGTAGTCTCTTCCTCCTTGTCTTTTTGAGGGCCCTTTTCCTCTCCTAGCGTCGAGATTACACTTACATTCTCTCACGGTGCTGCTACGGCCTGAGATGGTAACTTTCCCGAGCCTTGCTGTTGAAGGTTATTGACCGCCTCCCCTATCTGAGCAGTCTGCTTCTCTAAGCTCCTTATGCTCAACTCCGTCGTTTGGACGTGGGCTGTAAAGTGCTATGTCAAGGACTCGATCATCTCCCTCATATATGGTTCGTCAGTTTTTGGTGGGTATGGCGCACGATATTGATTGTTGTATTGGTACGGCCTGTTCTGCGCCCCAGACGAATCTCCCCAACGAAATCCAGGATGATCGTTGCCTCTCGGATTGTAGTTGTTCTCTCGCTGGTTGTAATTGTTGTTGTTGTTATCATAGCGAGGTCGGGGCGGCCCGAAACCTCCTATGGCGTGTACTTCAGCAATGGTCTGGTCTTGGAGCTGCGGGCACATGTCGGTAGGATGACTCTCGTCCGCACAAATACCACATACTCTCGCAGGCTTCGCATTTCCGGCGGCGAGATTCTTGATCATGCTCTTTAGCTCCGCTATTTCTCTTTTCCACTCAGTCTCTCCGGAGCTCACAAAATTAGCTCCTTTCCTTGTATACGTTCTCCCGAAGCTCCTTGACCCCTCGGCAATTTTGTTCAATCGTGCTCTAGCTTCGGCGGGAGTCAAATTCAGCACACTCCCATTACATGCAGCGTCTACTAATCTCCTCTCATTGTCTAGCAACCCATTATAGAGGTGGGTCACCAAATCCTTCTCCTCAAACCTGTGAAACGAGCAGCTCGCACACAGTCTTGCGAACCTCTCAACATAATCATACAACGTCTCAGCGTCCTGCTGTTCCACCATAGCTATCACCCTTTTCAATGCAACCGCCTTCTTGGACGGAAAATACTTATTGAGGAAGGCTTTGTGAAGCTTCTCCCATGTGTCGATACTTCCGATGGGTAGCAAGTAATACCACTTGCGCGCGGTATCTTTCAGCGTGAGACCGAAAGCTCTCATCTTGATTTGCTCATCTGTGATGTTACTCGGCTTGCTGCAGCTGCAGATGTCGTGGAACTCACTGAGATGCACTATCGGGTCCTCCCCAACCAAGCCATGAAATTTAGGTAGAAAATTGATGAAACCGGTGTTTAGTTCGAACGTGACGCCGGCATTCGGGCAGGCAACGTCACTCCTAGATGTTGTTGCGTCAGATCAGGGTCTGTAAGCTCTCACAACGTTTTGGCCGCCATTGATTCGATTACTAGATTTAGCAGGGATTGTCGTAGATTGCGTAGATGCGTCCGATCTATCTCTGGAATAAAAACAAGAAAATCTGAATTAGTGGCTCGAGTGTGGACCATAAGATTGGTCCACACCAAGATAACACAAAAAGAAACAAACTATAACATTTGGCTCCCTAGCAATGGCGCCAAAATTTGACAGGCATTAAACGGTCGTTGGCCCTATCAAAAATAATCCAACTACAGTATCCACTAGTGTGGTAAGTCCGAGTCGAGTCCCAAGGGAGCCACAACGATAGCCTATTTCAATTTGTGTTACCAAATAGTAACTAGGGGGTTTTTGGTTTGTAAACTAACTAACAATATTAAAACGTGAATTGTTGGATTTTGTAAACTATAACGATGGAAAGCTCACTCTTTTAGCATCAGTGCATTATTCTTATGGAAAGTTGGTCATCTAATTCTATAAAAGTTATGTTCTTTAAATAAATAATCTAGTTGTCCTACTCTTTGTTAGTAACTAGCAACTAGTCCAAATAGTCCTAGAAACCCTTGTTGTATGCAATAACCAAAGAAATTCTAAGGTTCAACTACTCAACAGGATAAAGATCAAATATATGTAGGCCTATGCAATACCATTGGAAAATCACCGATACTCGACACAGGTTTATAATCTCTACAAAATAAGGACTCACAAATAGTCTATGCTAATTCTGATTGCTACGTAAAAGACAAGACTTTTCAAATCGAATTATCAAGCCTAGCGATATGAATGAATAATAATCAACCTAGTTTGCAACCTAGATAAAATCAATATCAATCAATGACAATAATCACAAGAGAATATAAAACAATGCTGAAATTATTATTAGAACATAAACAATAGAATTCTCACAATCAATTCCTAGAATAATGGCTTCAACCTAAGAGTGAACTCGTAGGAACTTTGCCAGACATAGCCAAGAGAAAGCTATACATAATTATGGATGAACTAACCTAGGATGAAGGTGGAAGATGGCACAAGGGCGGGAGCTTTGTTCTTGGCTGCTGAATCTCTAAGAATGAATTTTTGAAAGTGGCAAAAGATTAAGATAATTCTAACCTAAAAACTAAAGGTTTATATAGTATCTAACCTAGAAGATAGAAAATACTTGAAAATAAAAGATAAAATCTGAAAAACAAATAGATTCCCGGGCTTGGATCGGCAATTGGGCCGGGTCCGTTGCCGAGTCTCGATCGAGACTTTATAATCTCAACCGAGACTTTTTTCCCTATCACTCAGAATTGGCACCAGACTCGATCGCTACCTCCAAGTCGCGATCACAACTTCCATGTTGAGGCAAAGTCTCGATCGAGACATTAAAGTCTCGGTCGAGACATCTATGTCAAGGGAAAATCTCGATCGAGACATCATCGTCTCGGTCGAGACATTTTCTTCGTTGCTCTTCTTAATCTTGAAACCTTCTCTCGGACTGGTCTTCGGTCTTCTATAAGCTTCCGAGGCAGCTCGGCTTCGTCTCTCAGCTTCTCCATGGGTGTAGGTGTGGTAGTCTTCTCTCTAGCTCCGTCCCAAATGCACTAGAGGTGAATACAAATAGGATCTCCATAATCAATACCACAAAATAACGCTTATGAGCATCCCGCAAATCTATAAGTGAACAATCATACCAGATTCCGGGAATACCACTCAATAAGCACCTAAACACCACTAATCCTAAGCTAATAGTCGCTAGTTACACCATATAATAAGCTCCTATCACTCTACTAAAAATCTAAAAAAACAAAACAGTGCAAGGCTCAAAAGACTCAAAATGACTCTAAACTGACCCAAAATGCATGTTACCAAAATTCCCCAAACTTGAACTATGTTTGTCCTACGCAAGCACATGACAATGAATCTGTATAACATGCAAAAGTTGTCTCTAAACAAGTGACATATGAAGGATAATAAAGCAAAATCAAACAAACGACAATTTATCTTCCTAACAAGCTTTATAATCAATGATAGGATATCATAAGATCCAACACAATCAAACACACACACAAAATCACAACTTAACTCACGAAATACCACATAGACTTTTGTTGCTTCTTTTCATCATATCCACTTATTCATAAATTTTCTTCTTTTACAACCATATTTGAGGCATCGGGGCCTTCCGTTTTATGGTCCAGGCCTACTAATGAAGCTCTTTGCTTTGCCATGGAGGATCGAACCTAGAGTGATCTTTCACACCATGGAGATCGCGTGCTCTTCCGACTTATTATGCTAGGATTTCACCCACATTTTATTCTCTTTTATGCCATTTTTGTAATGAAAAAGATAGAGGCATGATAATACAACAACATGATAAAACTAGAGATGAGAAGTTAAAAGTGCAATCTTAGTATTGGTCCTAATGCATCCTAATCAAAGTCCATATGCTCAAGTCAAAGTCCTCAATTTGATCAATCATATCATCATCATAACACAATTGTAATGTCAATATCTAACACACATTAAAGAGATTGAAAATCAATGCACCATTATAGGAGTCCACAAAGTACCAAATAGGGGGGATTTATGATAACTGACTCAAAAAATTAAAACAAACTAAAAAGTTCAAAATTGGATGGAAATAACAAACATAGTGACATAATTTCCTTCCCTCACACTTGAAGTACACAATGTCCCTATTGTGAAATAAAGAACAAAGATAAGAGATGGATGAAAGTGGGAAAATACCTCATTCCTCGGGTTGCCTCCTGATATGTGCCTTGGATAGAGTCGTAGGCTCGACTTCTAGCTCTCAATCATCCAGCAATCGGCCCTTCAAGGGTCATCTCATCCTTCTTCACATAATACGACTCGATTCCTTTTCTCTTAGTTATTCCCTTACCGTACCAAGACTTTTTCTTTTCCCTGTAGTTAGTCTTCTAAAAGACGTGCCTAGGCCCCGCCTAGACTCTAGGCGGCATCCTAACGTTGCAATTAATTGCTAGGCGTTTTCATCTAGGTGGTGGGAAAAATCGTCCGCCTAGCACCTAAGCGCATTTTTTAGAACATTGGATGTAACAGAGGATGATGTATATGAAGATAATCATGACTTTGAGCTCGATAAGTCTGACATGGAGCACGAAGTTAATATTCAAGTTGAGGAGGATAATGTGAATGAATAGATGGAGGATTAGATTATATTTCAATTTTATTAATTGAAATATGTGTTGAAAATTGAAGGATTTTCTCTTGTTGTGATCTTTTAGATATTCTTTATGAAGAATGCTATGAAGTCTATGAATTTTGAATAGAAATTTATATGCTTATACTAAAATTACGTAGTTAAATTATGACTTATTATGAAAATTATGAATCAGTATATTTATATTATCTTTTCATATAAGAAATTTGTATTAAAATATATAAATAAGTGTTATAATATTGTTCCGCCTAGGCACCAACCTAGACGCCTAGGCGCTAGGCCCCCCTCACCTCCTAGCACCCGCGTAGTGTTTTTTAGAACACTGTCTGTAGTGTCTTGGAGTACTCAAATTTCTGTACCCGCATAATAGAAGAAGGAGGGGGAAGCTTGTCTCCCCCTAAAGTCAGTAACGGGGGCCCACCGGCCAAAAACACCTCAGAATCATCTGTGTCCCCACTGGAATCAACCACACCAATAGCACAATACAAGCAACATCTTCAATGGGGTGTTTTGTAGGATCAAAGATATTAAACTTCACAAAATCCTCATCAAACTCTAAGGTTAACTACCCACTAGCTAAATCCACTTTCGTGCTCGCAGTTCTCATAAAAGATCTACCTAAGAGTATAGGCGTAGCTTGCCTATAATGCTCCATATCTACCACAAAGAAATCTGTAGGAAAGACTAGCCTATCGACCATAACCAACACATTCTCAACCACTCCCCTAGAATGAACAACGGACCCATCAACCAGTTGAATTATTATACCAATTTCATGAAAAAGTCCAAATCCTAGATGCTTGCATAGATAGTACGAAATCACACTGATAGAAGCACCCAAATCAAGCATAGCATTATCAAAACGAGCATTACCGATACGACAAGGAATACTTACCATACCCGGATCGCTGCACTTTTTAGGCATACGCTTTTGGAAGATAGCCGATATTATTTCAGTTACCGCGACCTTGTGATTTCCCTTCAGCTTTTGTTTCCTCTTAATAGTTCCTTCAAAAATTTGGCATAACGAGGAATACTTTTGATTATCTTGAGTAAAGGGATGTAACGTTGCACTTACTAAACTTTTGGAACAACTCCTTATAGTTCTCCGGTTTCCTTGTGTCTCTTAATGCCTAGGGAAAGGGTGTTGGGGGTTTCAAGATCTCGAGTGGTGGGGAGTTTGGTCGCACAAGTTGCTTTGTCTAAGCTTAAAATCATCTTGAGGATCATCTATCTCGTCCTCGGCATCAACTGGTGGAACCGGGTTACTTTCCTCGGAGTTCAACAGTGGAGGAAGACCGTCTTCAACAACAGCAGGGGCGTGGGTGTGAACGTGGGGGGTCCAAGGCGCAGGCGCGCATGACCATAGAAGAGTCGGCATGGGCGCGCAAGTCCAGGAACAGTCACACACAAGTTTTCGTAAGTTGGTCCGCAATGGCGCGATCACATGGCTTCGATGCGCGGGCGCGCGCGTCTGCAAAAACATAAATGCATTCGTGCGGGGATGGGGTGCGGTCGCGGCCATCACCAGAGTCCATGGCACGGTCGTGCTCCTCTTGTGCGTTGTTGCGTGGCTCTGCAGAGTCTGATGCGTGGGTGCGCGGCTATGGACATGGGCATGCATCGATGAATCCTTCAACTACGAACTCTTCTTCATCTAATCGTATTTTTCCCGATTTCCAGCCACTCCTTATTGTCATAGCGCTTACATTCCTAATGTTCGGGTTCACTGTAGTCTGGTTTGTGTTCACTACGGTCTGATACGGTAACAAATTTGATTGATTCTATACCAGAGTGGACACCATCCACGCCAATTTCCCCATTTTCACCTCGAGGTTCTTGATGCTTGCTTCCATAGTTTGGACATGGGATGTGAGGTTCTTAGTCAACGAAGTCAACAGGTCCATAGTAGATGTTCTAGAACTAGGTTGTGGATCACGAGGCCTCCACCTCTGTTGCTGCTCAGGTTGGTCTATATACGTCAGATTATAGTTATTTTGTTGTAGATCATTACAAGGGCTTGGAGTCAACTAAGTCAACGAAGTCAACAGGTCCATAGTAGATGTTCTAAAAATATGTGTCGTTATGCTCGGTCAAAGTATATATCCTAACTAGCAACTCTACACAAGTAAAGCGACAAGCAAGGGTCAAATCCCACAAGGAGTCAGTTTATCAATTCTTGCGTTATTAATGTGATCAACTCTAAAGTAATCAAATGGGTTTGGAATGTAACTAAACTAACTAATTGATTAAGAAAGTAATATGAGAAAACACTTCATTCAACAAGTATTCACTTAACGGGTAGATTGGTTGATCATTGACTCCTAATGACATTTGAGTTCATCTACAGTTCATGTTCTATGTTTTTACTAATCCCTGTTCTTGTATAGTTACTAGTCCAACTAGTCCTAATAACCCTTACTAAAATACAACCCTGAAACTATCATGATTTAATAGCATAACGGCAATGAACTCAGGAATAGATAGGTTCATGCAGTACCATTGACTTAAGTCGATATTTAACACACAATCAACTATCTCTACAATCACAATCCCAACTAGGTCATGCAATTTATTATATACACAATAGATAAGACCTTTCAACTAGAACAAATTAAACCCTAGAAATATGAATAGATCTAATCTACCTAGTTGATCAGGCCATACAAATAAATCCAATCCAATAAATAATTAAGTGCAAGAGAGATGAAACAAACCAAATATGAATAAGAAGTAAAGTAGAAGTCTTACAACCGAATCATCTGAAGGCTTCAATTGTTGATCAAACCAAAAGAGAGTAGTGTGACATAGTTCCCTCAATAACGTAAATTAGAAATGTGTAAAATGGAATGAGGAGGCAAAGCTCCCAAACCATATTTATTCTTCATAAAAACATAAAGAAAGTAATGCTAAAATCCCAGTCTGAAACTCCATCATAAAGCATCAAAGTCCCGAAGTGAATCCCGTAAGTGAAGAACAAAAGCTCGGCTCAGCCCAAACAGAGGCGCGGTCACACCCATGTTGGAGTGGTTGTGCCTAGGCTAATCGGGCAAGGTTTCTCGCGAGCAGTGGAGACGTCATGCCACCTAGGGTGCGGTCCCGCCCAAGGTTTTGTGGCCTTCTGCGGCTGCGCCTTCTTCTGTGTCGTCGTGCCTTCATTCATGTGGCAATATTCTCTTTGTCTTATCTCTAATGTCTATAATCCTCATGAATAACGCCTCAGCACTGCAAGGTCTGGATTACAGTAATACGCTCCATAACATTGCCAAATCACCTATAAAGGATTCTAATGACCACAGGATGCGCTATGCAAGATATCGCCTATCATTATGTTGATGAAATTATTTTTTGGTCAACTAACTTGCAACTTGTAGATGGCTTAAAAACTACCATGAGCCTTAAATTTATTATGAGCATGATTGGTGAGCTAACCTTTTTCTTAGGGCTACAAGTTAATCAACTCAATCACGGAATTCAGATTCATCAACAAAAATACATAAAGGAGCTACTCAAGAAATCTGGAATGGAGTCGAGCAAACCATTCCCTACACCTATCTCTACTACTACCAAGGTAGATGTCGATCTTGCTGGTGAAAAGGTAAATTAGACCATGTATAGAGGTATGGTAGGATCAATAATGTATTTGACTACCTCTCGTCCTGACATTGTTTTCGTAGTTAATTTATGTGCATGATCGCAGTCTGACCCTAGGGATTCACATCTTGCAAATGTAAAGTGAATATTATGCTATCTTAAGGGGATTGATGATATTTGCTTATGTTATCCAAAGGGTGGAGAGCTATCCTTAGTGGGATATATAGATGCCGATTACGCTGGATACTTGGACGATAGAAAAAGCACAAGCGACATGGCACAAAATTCATGTCCTTGTTTAGTCTCGTGGAGATCCAAAAAGCAAAATTCTATTGTGCTATCCACCACTGAAGCTAAGTATATCGCATAAACTGCTTGTTGTTCACAACTATTATGGTTAAAGCAGAAGCTACTCGATTTTGGTATATCGCTAGGTATGCTTCAGTGAAATGTGATAATACTAGTGCTATTAGTGTTTTGAAGAATCTAGTGCATCATTCAAGGAACAAGCACATTGATGTGCGCCATCACTTCTTACGTGATCATGTCGAGTGCAAGAACATTGAGCTAGTTCATGTGCCTACAGAAGAGAAAAAAGTTGATATTTTCACTAATCCACTAAACAGGTTACCCTTCTTGAACCTTAGGCTTTAGATCTGTCATATTCCTCTCAATTAGACCATCTCTTCATGCGTTGTAAGTTTTCCCCTACATTGACTATGAATTAGCTTGCTTTATCTACTTTGGGAACTTTAGCTTAAGTTGTGCTTCTTGCTTTTTCTTTCTTTTCATGCATGATCTATTCCAAAAGGCCGACTTAGCTATACTTGTATATTGGATTTAAGCTCGTTACTCTTTTCGACATCAATTGAATGCTCTTATTTTTACCCAAATAGACGGTGGTGATCGCATTCTAGATATATACAAGCCCTTAGAAATGATCCACTCCTATCGGTGTCCTAAGTCAGACCTTAATGTAACGCTTCTAATCCATATAGCTCCACACAGGAAGTATTCTTTTTGGTGTCAAAAATCCTAATAGCCCCTGATAGGAGCTTATTTTATGGTGTTAATAGCGACTATTAGCTTAGGGTTAGTGGTGTTTAGGTGCTTATTGAGTGGTATTCCTGGAATCCTGTATGGTGTTCATTTATGAATTTGCGGGATGCTCAAAAGCGGTATTTTGTGGTTTTACTATGGAGATCCCGTTTGTACTCACTTTTAGTGCATTTGGGAAGGAGCTAGAGAGAAGGATACCACGCATACACCCATGGAGAAGCCTAGAGGCTAAGCCGAGCTGCCTCGAAGCTTATAGAAGACCGAAGACCAGTTCGAGAGAAGGCCTCACGACCGAGAGCCAGCCGCAGAGAAGAGGTCTCGACCGAGAACCCTGAAGTCACGATCGAGACATAGCCTTAGTAGACATGTCTTGACCGAGACCATCCTGTCGCAATCGAGACTTCCACTGACCCTGAGAACTGGAGCCAAATTGCAATTGCGACCCATATGTCTCGATCACGACCACGGACATGGACCGACCCAAAATAAAGATTTAAGTCCGAGATTCTGATTTGTTTTTCCCTATTTTATTATTTCTTTTTGATTTATTTTATTTCTCTTTCACTATGAATTATATAAACCCTTAGATATTAGGTTAGATTAGACTTTTGTTCAATTTCACAACTTTATCCTTAGAAATTCAGTAGCCAAGAAAAAGCTTCCACCTTTGTGCCACTTTCACCTTCACCCCTGGTTAGAGTCATCCATAATTATGTATTGCTTTCAATTGGCTATGTCTGGCTAAGATCCTCCTAGTTCACTCTTAGGTTGAAACCATTATTCTATGATATGTTTGTGAGAATTCTTATGTTTATGTTCTAATAATAATTTCAGCATTGTTTTATGATCTCTTGTGCTTTATTGCCTATTGATTGATCTTGATTTGATCTAGGTGTACAACTAGGTTGATTATTATTCATTCATATTGCTAGGCTTGATAATTCGATTTGAAAAGTCTTTTCTTTTAGGTAGCAATCATAATTTGCATAAAGTATTTGCGAGTGCATATTTTTTAGAGATATAAACCTATGTCAAGTATCGGTGATTTGCCAATGGTATTGCATAGGACTACTTATCTTTGATCTTATGCTTTTGCGCTTTTGAAACTTAGGTTTTCTTTGGTTATTGCTTACAACATGGGTTTCTAGGACTATTTTGGACTAGTTGCTAATTACGAACAAAGAGTAGGACAACTGGATTAGATAATTAAGAATATAGGATTAATAGAATTCGATGATCAACTTTCCATAAAAATAATGCGCTGATGCTAAAAGAGTGAGCTTTCCATCATAATAGTTTACAAATCCAACATTTAGCGTTTCATTATTGCTAGTTTAGATTACAACATTCAAAACCCCCTAGTTACTACTAGGTAACACGAAAGAAATAGACTATCGTTGTGGCTCTCTTGGGATTCGACTCCGACTTACCAATTTACTAGTGGATTGATTAGTTGGATATCTATGATAGGAACAACAACTGTTTTATGCCTGTCAAATTTTGACGCCGTTGCTGGGGAGCCAACTGTTATATCTTGTTTCTTTTTATGTTATCTTGGTGTGGACCTATCTTATGGTCCACACTCGCGCCACTAATTCAGATTTGCTTGATTTCATTCCAAAGATAGAGCGGACGCATCTACGCAATCTGCGAGAATCTCTACAAAATCTAGTGATCGAAGCGATGGCTGCCAGAACGTTGCGAGAGCTTACATACCCAGATCTGACGCAACAACACTTAGGAGTGACGCTGCCTGCCCTGAATGCCGGCGTTACGTTCTAACTAAAGACCGGATTCATCAATTTGCTAACAAAGTTTCATGGCTTGGTTGGGGAAGACCCGATTATGCACCTTAGTTAGTTCCACGACATCTGCAGCTGCAGTAAGCCGAGTAATGTCACCGATGAAAACATTAAGATGAGAGCTTTCGGTCTTATGCTGAAAGACAACGCGCGTCAATGGTACTATTTGCTACCCACCGGAAGTATCGACACTTGGGAGAAACTTCACAAAGCTTTCCTTAGTAAGTATTTCCCATCCAAGAAGGCGGTTGCATTGAAGAGAGCTATTGCAATGGTGGAACAGCAGGACGCTGAGACGCTGCATGACTACATAGAAAGATTTGCAAGATTATGTGCTAGCTGCCATTCCATGGGTTTGAGGAGAAAGATTTGGTGACCCACCTTTACAATGGGTTACTTGATAATGAAAGGAGGCTAGTAGACACTGCGTGTAATGGGAGTGTGCTGGATTTGACTCCCTCCGAAGCTAGAGCCCGACTAAATGAGATTGATGAGAGAACGAGAAGTTTTGGAAGGACGTACACGAGGATAGTAGTAAACGATGTGGATTCCGGAGAGCCGATATGGAAGAGTGAGATAGCTAAACTTAAAAGTATGATAAAAAACATCGCCATCGGAAATCAGAAACCTGCGAGACTATGCGGAATTTGTGCGGACGAGAGACATCCCATCGACATGTGCCCGCAACTCCAGGACCAAACTATCGTTGAAGTACATGTTGTAGGAGGTTTCGGACCTCCTAGACCTCGGTTTGAGAATAACAACAACTACAATCAGCGAGAGAATAACAACTACAATCCGAGAGGTAATGATCATCATGGGTTTAGATGGGGCGACTCGGCTGGGGCATATAATAGACAATATCCATACAACAACCAGTACCATGCTCCATATCAACCGAAATCCGACGAACCATCTATGAAGTAACTGCTCGAGTCCTTGACCAAACACTTCACCGCCCATGTTCAAAAAACCGAGTCCAGCATAAGTAGTCTAGAGAAACAGGCCGCACAAATAGCATAGGCGGTAAACAACTTGCAACAGCAGAATTCTAGAAAGCTACCATCGCAGACTGTCGCAGCCCCGAGGGAGAACGTAAGTGTCATCATGATATGAGGTGGATAGTAACTTGATGAAAAGGTAGAGGAGGAGATGCTGAAAACGGTTCCCTGAGCTGATATCTCGACCGAGACAAGAAAGTCGCGACCAAGATTTGGCCCTAGTAGAGTTGTCGCGATCGCGACATGTATGTCTCGACCAAGATGACGGTACCCGAGTTTCCGAAAATTTGATCGACAAGAATCTCGACCGCGACACAATATCTCAACCGTGACTTAGCTCCAGTTCACCCAATCTCGACCACAACCGTACATCTCGACCGCTACTAAATGCCGATGTCCGCGACTACAAGGAGATTTTCAAAACTCTTAGTAAGTGTAAAGTAAATATCCCTTTTCTCGAACTCGTCAAGTATGTCCCTCGCTACCCTACACATTTGAAAGAACTCTTCACTAAGAAGAGAAGTGAGAAGCTACAAGGAAGGCAGAATGTCCAAGTCAGCGAAAGAGTTGCGGCGGCCATCCAATGGAAGATAGCTGCCAAGCGCTCAAACCCAGAAATGGTGAGTATCCTGTGCACTATAGGGAAAACGAAAATCGATAAAGCCATGCTAGATCTAGGAGCATCTATTAATGTTTTCCCTTACTCGTTGTATAAATCATTAGAATTAGGATCTATAAGTAAGCCAGGGATCGTGCTTCAGTTAGCTGACGGGTCTACGATTTACCCGAAAGGGTTGGTCGAAGATGTGTTGGTTATGGTCGAGGACCTTATACTCCCTGCAGATTTTTATGTACTAGACGATGTTCATGATATGCAGGCTGTACCTGTCCTACTAGGTAGACCATTTATGAGGACAGCTAAAACAAAACTAGACCTAGATACCGGGCACTTACGCTCGAGTTGGACGGGGATTTGGTCAATTGATATATATGAGACTACGACAAAATCCCTGGATGATAGCTCGGTATTCTGTATTATGGATGTTATTGAACCCTCCAAACTAGGCTCGCATGTGTTTTGTGCAGTAGCCCCACCTCACTAATCACACAGGGAAAGAAACTTGCTAAAGCTGTTGTGCAGGGTTACGAAAAAGGCAAAAACAAATCCCAAGGGTAAGTGTCGGGAGAGTAAAGAGCAAAGAAGCCCAAGCAAAAATGGATGGTCAAGGAAGAGAATGGTCTAAGGTTCAAACCTTTCCATCCGTGGTTCAATAAAATGTTGTTAGATGACGCGATCCAGAAGGGATCGAAAAACGATGATTAAGTCATACTACGTTGTGCCGCGACGTTAACTAAGGCGTTGATCGGGAGGCAACCCGAGGGATTTTGACTAACGTTAATCCCATTATTTTGTTTTGTTTTAATGTTTTTGTTTCGGGAAAATTCACGGGACTATCATGTAGGAAGCAATCGGAGGATAAAAACGACAATCGGCTTCAGCTACACAGGTCCGCGATCGCGACACCCATTAAAAAAAAATTCTTGCCTTTTTCCACGTCACCCTCTCTTTTCCCTGCCCCCCTTCCCATCTCGGCCAGCCCCTACCTTATACATCTCGACCGAGACCCATTACCCCCTCTCTTCTTCTTCTTCTTCCCCAAACACCAAATCTCCATTACACCTCCAAAGCTCAAGCTTTTACTCCATTCCACTCCAAATCTCCATCTACACTCCCTCACCATCACCCTCTCCATTAATCTCTCCCAATTTCCTCCCAAATTCTTCAAATCTCTCAAGAACCCTAAACCCCCAATTTCCTCAAATCTCCTCAAAATCGAGTTTTTCCTCCACTAAATCAACACCACAAGACCGGATTCATGCCCTACATTCCATATTTGAAGTGGTGTTCGAAGAGGAGGACGAACAGAGCCACCACATGAGATCGAAAGGGAGGAACTCGGCCGAAAATTCACGCGTCTCGACCATGACTCACAGGTCTTGATGGCGACTACAGCCCAGAAACATCAATCTCGAGTTATTCAAATCGCGATCGCGAAACCCCAGTCACGATCGAGATTTCGCCTTAGTTAAGACGTCTCGATCGCGACATCCCCTTCTCGATCGCGATTTCGCCCCAGTTGAGCCATCTCGACCACGACATATCGCTCTCGATCGCGACATCGACGCAGTTTCGTCAATTCAGGTATCTTCTTGTGGTCAAACTTGTTCATTCGTGGCTGTGACCACTTAATTGTACTGGGATTGTGCTGTGTTTGTCCGAAATGGCTCCTAAGAGACATAGGAGAACCGTCGATGAACTAGATCAAATTGTAAACAACAAGGCTGTTGTCCAGACTCGGTTTCCGGACATGTGTTTGCTGCACAACATGAAGTTGAATGAGGTGACAAAGAGCATGTTCACCAAGGCTGGTTTAGGCGGATTTCTGGGGCTAAGTGCGCCCACCTTCCCGAACTTCACTCGGGAATTTCTGAGAACGTAACTGTTTTGTCAAGACGACCGCACCGACGAAGTAGTATCCATTGAATGGCGGTCAAACAATAGAAAGTGGACGCTGATTCATGACCAGATAGCCCACGCACTAGGGGTGAGCAAGAGGGAGAGATGGGATAGAGACGTGACCATGACACAGTGAAGGTGTGGTGGACGAGAGGTCAGGAGAGGCGTACGACGCCAAGCGCACCACTGACACATCGGTTGCTTTCCCACCATGGCGCCTCATCCACAAGGTGGTGGCGATGTGCTTTGGTAACAAGGCTGAGAACATAAAATCTCGATCAACCAACTGTTTCTTATGTATGCATTCTCCTATGAGTGCGAGTTCTACGTTCCCGATTGGCCGACCCAGTTCGTGCGCACCTACCAAGAGTCGTGGAAGGCACAGTTTGGCGACATCGATGTAGGGGGGATGATCACTCTCCTTGCCATTGAAGCTGGCTGTCCCCAATGCGATCAGCCCATCCGAGGGAGTTACCTGTACGACGAGCAGTGGTGTAAGCGAAACTTATGGCTGCGGAGAGACGGAGTGGAGCTCACATACTTATTCGGGCGAGGCTTCCAGATCAAATTCCCGCGAGAGGAGCCCGTCGTTTTTGGTTCATGGTCTGACATGTACATCCCACCAGACGTCGTACCATCAGGTCAGCATTTTCCTATCCCTAGTCCAGCTCCAGCTCCAGCTCCAGCTCCTACATATACACCCGCCCCTCCATTCGTCCCCGCGCCTGAGTAGCCACACTCATACTCCGACGCCGTCGCGAGCGGTTCTGGATCCCAAAGCTACTCAGATGAGACGTACTGGCGGACGCATATGTCTCACAAGATGGGCCAGTTGACGGCGGAGCTGGGGGAGATGCGGACGACGACACAGGCGATCTACCAGAACCAGAAGGCATTCCAAGCTGACATGTTGAGCTTACGGGAGGAGATCCGGCGTGACCATGAGTACCAGCACCAGTAGTGGGTACTCTAGAGGCAACATCGGGAGCAGTTCAGAGCCGCCTACCCCAATCCGGCACCTGGTGATGATGAGGATGACTACGAGGATGATGACGACGACGACGACGAGGCCACCGATGATGATGATGATGATGATGCCGAGGTGTGATTGTGGTACCTTATCCCTCTTCCCTTTTTATGATGTCCTCTTTTGCTGCATTGAGGACAATGTGCTGTTCATGTTTGGTGAGAGGAGTTGACGTACTGAGGAGGTTTATGCTGTTGTTTTTGGTTTTCTCTTGCTATTCCGTTGACTTTCTTTATGTTTTTGGTTTATGCTGTTGTTTTTGGTTTTCTGCTGAACTGTTTTAGTTTTTTTCGAAAGAGTCTGTACCGGATTTATATTGCTTGAACTTTTGCATCGTTTTATATTAAAGAAAAAAAATCAGAAAAACCCATGGAGAAAAAAGGAATGGAACGAAAAGGGGGGATCGAACAAAAATAAATAAACAGAAAAAAAGAATAAAAAACCAGAAAAGTAAATATTGAATAAAAAAGGAAAATGTTAGTGCTTGAAAATAAAAATGAAAGAGAATAAAAAGTTCTACCACTTAGAATTTTGGTGAAAACCCGAAAGGGCGCCGGATTTACTTTGTTTTGTGATTGATTTTATTGATTGCATATCTATTGGCGTCGGAGACATAAGAAGGGAGTTGAAGGATGTCTCGGGTTCTAGGATTTACCAAGGCGGGATAAGGAGTTAGTTTTGGCCTTTTATCTCTTTATTTATGAGCTTATTGTTATCCACACCTTGCATGCTTACCATTCCACTAGTTCATTAGTTTTGCTACATATTATTGGCGGTTGCGTTAGATTCTAGGACTAGATTTCTATATCTTGGAGTTTGATGCATATTGTTGTGGTTGTACTATGCAGATTTTTGAATTAGGGTTGGTGGTTGTGATTTGTGGATTTATTATATATCTAGTGGTTAAGGACATTACTCGAAGAGGAGGAATAAGAAGTGTATAAGCAAGTGGGAGACTCGATTCTATCTTTATTATGTTACATTTATGTACCCTTACCCTTAGAGGAGATAAGGAATTCCACACGTGCTTTAAACGCACACCACTTGGTCCGATTTTACTATTGTATTGGAGTGGTGACATATGAAGTGGAGAAATAAGGAGGATTTTGGGTTGGACATCTCGGAGACATAAGGAGATAGATCGGAGTTAGTTTAGTGCTCGATACACTTGGAGTTTGAATTATAGTTGCTAACAAACTTTCTCTACACTTATTGTAGACCTTTGTGCTTTTTAGGAGTGAGTTTTATTTTGCTTACTCGAGGACGAGCAAGGTTTAAGTGTGGGGAGGTTTGATAGGAGCTTATTATATGGTGTTAACTAGCGACTATTAGATGAGGATTAGCGGTGTTTAGGTTCTTATTGAGTGGTATTCTCAGAATCCGATATGGTGTTCATTTTATGGATTTGCAGGATGCTCATAAGCAGTATTTTATGGTTTTACTACGGAGATCCCATTTGTACTCACTTTTAGTGCATTTGGGACGGAGCTAGAGAGAAGGATACCACGCCTACACCCATGGAGAAGCCTAGAGGCGAAGCCGAGCTGCCTCGAAGCTTATAGAAGGCCGAAGACCAGTTCGAGAGAAGGCCGCACGACCGAGAGGAGGTGTCACGACCGAGAGCCAGCCGCAGAGACGATGTCTCGACCGAGACCCTGAAGTCGCGATCGAGACTTAGCCTCAGTAGACATGTCTCGACCGAGACCATCTTGTCGCGATCGAGACTTCCACCGACCCTGGGAACTGGAGCCAGATCGCGACCCATATGTCTCGATCGCGACCACGGACACGGACCGGCCAAAACAAAGATTTAAGTCCGAGATTCTGATTTGTTTTTCCCTATTTTATTATTTCTTTTGATTTATTTTATTTCCCTTTCACTAGGAACTATATAAAACCTTAGATATTAGGTTAGATTATACTTTTGTTCAATTTCACAACTTCATCCTTAGAAATTCAGCAGCCAAGAAGAAAGCTTCCACCTTTGTGCCACTTTCACCTTCACCACTGGTTAGTTTCATCCATAATTATGTATTGCTTTCAATTGGCTATGTCTAACTAAGATCCTCCTAGTTCACTCTTAGGTTGAAGCCATTATTCTAGGATATGTTTGTGAGAATTCTTATGTATATGTTCTAATAATAATTTCAACATTGTTTTATGATCTCTTGTGCTTTATTGTCTATTGATTGATCTTGATTTGATCTAGGTGTACAATTGATTATTATTCATTCATATTGCTAGGCTTGATAATTCAATTTGAAAAGTCTTGACTTTTAGGTAGCAATCAGAATTTGCATAGACTATTTACGAGTGCTTATTTTGTAGAGATTATAAACCTATGTCGAGTATCGTTGATTTGCCAATGGTATTGCATAGGCCTACTTATCTTTGATCTTTATGCTGTTGCGCTTTTGAACCTTAGGATTTCTTTGGTTATTTCTTACAACAAGGTGTTTCTAGGACTATTTGGACTAGTTTCTAATTACGAACAAAGAGTAGGACACCTGGATTAGATAATTAAGAATATAGGATTAATAGAATTTGATGATCAACTTTCCATAAGAATAATGCCCTGATGCTAAAAGAGTGATCTTTCCATCATATTAGTTTACAAATCCAACATTTACCGTTTCATTATTGCTAGTTTAGATTACAACATTCAAAACCCCCTAGTTACTACTAAGTAACACGAAAGAAATAGACTATCGTTGTGGCTCTCTTGGGATTTTACTCCGACTTACCACGTTACTAGTGGATTGTTTAGTTGCATTTGATAGGAACAACAACCGTTTTACGCCTGTCAGCCCCTTATATGTACATACTTGTTACATGGATATATTGAGTGTGAGTGTTTATTATCCCTATATGAAATGTGCATTTTTTCCTCCTACTTGTGCTTTAAAATTCATATTAGCACTTCTATTAACTCACAACTCAAGCGTGATCTAACTACTTCTCATTGCTAGTAACTGAGTTGATTTGGTTGAACTATTGGAATGTGTCTCAAGAAAAGCACATGGGTTCTCGTTCCAAGGCAATTCAGTGGGATTTTAGCCGTTGGTAAGGGTATTGCTTAAATAAAGAGTGTCTGTGACAGTGATTTAACAACACGTGTTGGTTTTGCCGCTTGAAGATCTAGTCGTTGGAATACAACTGTTTGGTTTGAGTCGTTGGGTTGCGCTGAGATTTGAGCGACCTTTGCTATAAATTATGAGTTACAGTGAGACTCTCTTTACTTCAATCCCATCTCTCTCTCAATCCCATCTCTCTCCTTACTCTCTCACACATTTACCTACTAGTTCCCTTCCACCATTACCTACATCTCTCTCTTCCTTCACCAACCACTACCTTATAAGAATGTCTTCCTCCTACAAACCCATCTTCATGAACTTTGATGAGGAAACCCTATGGCAGTTTCTTTCTTTTCAAGAAGCCCAAAAGTAATCAACCGCCTCTTCAGCTAATCCTACCTCTACCCACACCACACCTCCTCCAACACCTCAGACCAAAACCAAAGCCATCACCCTAGAAACTCTGGCTATTGAGAGTGTTGCAGAGGAGACAAGCGCTCCAAAAGCAACTCGAGAACCACTCGACCCCATCACTGAGGTGGTCAAAATCGTAGTTGCTGATATTGCACGAGACCAGTTGGAGGAGTTCAAGACTCCGGTGAAGGTGCTCAAGTCTCCACCTTCAGAGATTGATCTCACTGGTAATGATGACGAATCCTTGACCAAGTCCAAGAATACTCTCTTTGGATCCGGCGTGAATCTTCTCCCTCCTAAGAGGTCTACATACATCATTTCTAGGGAGGTCAAGGAAGAAGAAGAGGATGAGGAGTTTGCACTACTTCCTCATGAGCACAACTCTCGCAACGCAAAGAAGGGTGTCAAGCGTGCTCGAGATTTTGATGAGGAAGAGGTGAGCGCAGATGAAGATGATCTAGCTTGTGCTTTGGTAGTTGTCCAGGAGGGTAACCGCAAGAAGAGTAAACGCGCTTCAAGTAAGTCTTCTGACATTTCCTCTCTTACTCTGATTCCTTACGGTATTGCCAAGCGCGATGTTTTGGAGCCAGTTATTGTCGTCGACGACACTTTGAAAATGCTAGAGAAGGAGTACGACATCAAGCGCTTTTGACAGATGCTTGAAATCCAAGGCTAGCACTTGCTTGAGACTGTTCCAACCCAAGATGATCCAGATATGGTGCGCCGCTTCTACGCAACCCTCACCGCCATTCTTACTCGGGGTTACTTATCAGTGAAGGACTTCGCTCAGGCTATTGGGCAAGACAGCTTGACTGGGTACAACAAAGTATTGAAGAAGAATTGTCCAAAGGCTGCCAGGTATATCAAGCAAGAAGTTTTCTGCAAGAATGTGCCCTTTGTGTTGAAGACCAACTCCCTCCCGCTCTACAAGAAGTTGCTTCACTTCTTCATCACTCGCAACATCATGTCGCGCAACCAGAATCTTGACACATTCAATGTAGTTAATGGCTGCCTCATGGAGCACGCACTCACTCGTGAGAGAATTAATACAGCTCAGATCATGTTCACTCACATGGTGACCTATCGCGCTTCCACTTCCCAACATCTCCCTTTTCCACATATCATTAAGAAGTTGATGACAAAGGCAAAGATTTATGAGCCTGGTATAGAGACAATGTTTGATTCTGTGTTGTCTTGTGAGTTTGGGTCAAATTTGATCGTTTCAGCTAAACCCAAAGCCACAATTAGTGAGGAGAAGTCGCATCCCAAGGGCCTTACTTATGGCTTTGAGCCAGAGACTATTGCACAAGCCCCCTACCGTATTAAGACAGCTATTCAGGCTAATTGTGAAGTGATGGAGGGCAAGTTCAATGGTCTGGATTCTCACTTGGCGAAGATGATCGAACTTTTGTAGTCGCTGGTGAAGGTTCCGTGAAGTAGGTGCTTTGGGTTGATGTTATGTTGTGTGATAGGAGCTTATTATATGGTGTAACTAGCGAATATTAGCTTAGGATTAGTGGTGTTTAGGTGCTTATTGAGTGGTATTCCCGGAATCTAGTATGATTGTTCACTTATAGATTTGTGGGATGCTCTTAAGCGTTATTATGTCTTATTGTATTATGGAGATCCTATTTGTACTCACCTCTAGTGCATTTGGGACGGAGATAGAGAGAAGACGACCACACCTACACCCATGGAGAGTTGAGAGGCGAAGCCGAGCTGCCTCGGAAGCTTGCAGAAGATGAAGACCAGTCCGAGAGAAGGTTTCAAGATGAAGACGAGCCAAGATGAAGAAGTCTCGGTCGAGACTTTGGAGTCTCGGTCGAGAGTTGCCCTCGAAGAAGAAGTAGCGGCCGTGACTATAAAGTAGCGATCGCGACTTTGCCTCGACATGAATGTAGCGACCGCGACTTGAGACGTTCCTGAGTGATTGATGAAAAGTAGCGACCGCGACCCTGTAGGTAGTGACCGCGACTTTTGGCGGACCCGGCCCAAATTGCAGATTTAAGCCCGGGATTTATCAGATTTTATTAGTTTTTCCCATTTTATTCATTTATTCTTAGTTATTTTATTCCCTAGAGGTTAGACACTATATATACCTCTAGTTTTTAGGTTAGATTAGATCTTTTGCCACTTTACAATTAGTTCTTAGAATATTCAGCCACTAAGAGGAAAGTTGCCACCTTTCTACCATCTTCTACCTTCAATCGTGGTTAGTTTATCCATCATCATGTATAGCTTTCTCTTGGCTATTTCTGGCTAAGTTCCTACGAGTTCACTCTTAGATTGAGGCCATTATTCTAATAATTGTTTGTGAGAATTCTATGTTTATGTTCTAATATAATAATTTCAGCATTGTTTTATTTTCTCTTGTGCTTATTGTCATTGATTGGTATTGATTTTATCTAGGTTCGAAACTAGGTAGATTTATATTCATTCATACTGCTGGGCTTGATAATTCAATTTGAAAAGTCTTGTCTGTTAGTTGAGCTTTGATCATCTTGTTAAAGCTCAATCTATTTGTCTTTGTATTGATGATAACAAACTAATATGTTTAACCTCTTAGTGTTTTTAAGCCTTCCAGGTCATTGTCATATTTGTAAGGATGCGCTTAAGTCACTTAGAGATGCGCTTGACTGGTCACAGTCGCGCTTAACACCAAGCGGAGAAAGTAAGTTTCGCAAACGGTGTTTAATAACTCCATTCAAGACCAAGAAGTAAGAGTGATCGAGCTTCGAGGGCGTAGAGACGCGCTTGAATGAAGTTGAAGAAAGTTTTCCACGAGGTTCCACTGAAGCTTAGGGTGTGCCAGAGCGCAGGAGAACAAATCTGCACGCTACGAAGGCTGGTAAAGTGGGAGAGTGCAAGTTGCGTGCACAGGAAGGTGCGAGAAGAACTTTACACTCTTTGAGACGCCACTCCAGGGATCGCCAGCGTGGCAAGAGTTTGTTAGAGCTTGAAGCACACGGATTGCTTATGTGGCGTGGATCAACACATGAAGAACAAAACCAAATCATTCCAAGCCGTTGATTAATTCTGGTGAAGCAATCAAGGCACACGGATTGATGAGGTGGCATTGTGTTTAGTCTTTGTTTGTTACACGGTTGAGTTATAGGTTTGGCTTCAGACTTGTGTATAAATAGAGTACTATTTCATTCACTATAAAATTGCAAACGTAGAGAATATAGGAAGCTAGAGAGAGCTTAAGAGATATTTTCGTTTGTAATCAGAGAGTGTTGAGAGTGCCTTTGTTCTTCAGAGCTGAACTAAGAGTATTGTAGAGAGAGTGCTTACGAGTGAGCTTCTCGTGTTGAAGCGAGAGATTGTAATCACTTCTTAATCAATACAAGTGTAGTGGTGAGTTTTATCCCGAGTCAGGTAGTGACTTAGGGTTCTCACCGTTTGGAAATTCTTGTGTGTGTGCAAATATTGATGCGCTTTAACAACTTAAAGCGCGCTTTATTGTCTGTCTAACCTCTTCCGCACTTAAGGACTTTAGTAAATTCATTACTAATAGTTCATCATAGGTTAAGCGCAACCCAAGTATTCAAAGCGCAATTGAATCCTTGTTAAGCGCAACTAAGGCTTAATGAACCTTAGTGACAGAGAACAATAGCTGATCAAAACACGTGTTTTCTACTTTGGTAACGTGTTAAAACCAACAATTGGTATTAGAGCTCCAGGTTAGCTATTTGCCCTAATCCTTTTACAGGTTCAAAAGGATTCTCAAGTCTAGAACAATGGCCAGCTTCAACCTCGGTATTTCTCTCGCCAAGCCCCATGTCCTCGTTGAAGGCGAACTTGAATGGTGGCTCACTATGACGAAGAACTACATCCAGCAAACGGATTATCAATGCTGGAAGATCATTGAAAAAGGTGATGAGAAGATCTCCGAGACGGATGACTCAAAATGGGAAGCAAAAGAGTACCAACTTATGGAGAAGAATGCTAAAGCGCGACAGCTCATTCTTAATGCTCTTTCAAGGAAAGATATAGACAAGGTAATGTCCCTTCCCACTGCTCAAGCTATGTGGAAAGCTATTATAAACATGCACTCTGGCAGTGATGATATGAAGGACAACCGTATCTTTGAGCTTAATCGCGAGTTTTGCTGCATTCGAATGAGGGAAAATGAGCTCGTCTCTGATTATCATTCTCGGTGTCAAATCCTGTATGACAAGATGCTTTCTGTTGGAATGGAGAAGAAAGCTTGGGAGTATTCTATGGTGTTCATTCTTGGAGTGAACTCAAAGTATACAACCCTCAAGCAAATTCTTCTTCAGTCCAAGGAAACCCGAGAATTGCCTATCTCTGTTCTTGCAGGTAAATTTAAAGTGCAGGAAATCAAGAACAACGAGGAAAAGCACTCAAACCAAGAAACAAGAGGGATAGCGCTCAAGCTTTCACGTGTACTCAAAAAGCTTGAAGATGATGAAGAAGGAGAAGACGACGATGATAAGGACGTCGCTATGATGACTAAGGTTGTGAAGAAGTTCTTCAAGAAACAGGGTGGTTTCAATCAGCGCGATCCTACCTCCAAGCAGCGCGTCTTGAAGGAGTTCACCTGTTTCAACTGCAACGAGAAGGGACACCTTGCTAAAGCATGTCCTCATCTAAAGGTGACTCCAAGCGCAAGCTCCACCGAAAAACAGCCCCCTCCTAAACAAGCTTTTGTTTCACTCTGGGGTGAATCTGATGGAGATTCGGATGATGGAGCGCAAGCTGGTGTCTGCTTGATGGCTGGTAGTAGATCAGACTCAGATTCTAGATCTGACGTTGAGGTAACGGATCTTAATTATGAAATCTTACCCAAGCGCAACCTTATCAATCTCTTAAAAGAATTAATGGTTGATCATAAGTCACTAGCTGATGAAGGTAGGGGACTTCTGGATGAACTTAATAGTTCTAAGGAAGAAGTAGTTGAGCTTTCCAAGCGCTTACATGATAACCCCACTCTCTTGACAAAATCCTGTGAGCGTTGTCATGAAAGCGAGTTGGAAAGAATATCTGACTCAACCAAGGATGTAAAGCTCGATCAGATCATATCAAAGCTTGACATTCTTACTAAGCTAGTAGAAGCAAAGTCTGTCCCTCAAACAGGCTTTGTGAAAGCTAGACCTGGATTGGGTTATGACCCCCAGGAATCTTCCTCTAAATCCAGCTCTACTCTATCAAGTGATTTCTCTTCTAAAATCAAATCACTTGAACAAGACCTAACTGCCTACAAGAGTGAAAACTCTCATTTGAAGGGCAGAATAAAGGTACTTGAGGATCAACCTTTAGAAACCAAACAGTGGTTTCATGGGGCAAAAGCGCATAATTTGTATAAGAAACAAGCGCATACCCCAACTAAGCCCGATAAGCCAATGGCTAAATCCAAGGGCAAGCGTCAACGTTATCAACGTTCACATGTTGACAACGGTTGCGCTTCATTGCACAGAGGTGCGCTTCGTAAAGCGCGACCTCATATTGTGCTTGATCTTAATGATCCTAGCTATTATGAGCCTGTTCATAAAACAAGTGAGTCAATAGCTATGGACAATGTTCCCACGAAGCGTGCGCTTCGTAGGGAACATAGAAATTGATCTTTTTCTTTGCAGAATGAAATGAAGAGTAGAAGATACATGTTAGCGATTGTTTATAACGAGCGATCCACTACGGCTACTCTCATTTCAACATAAGGAAGAAGCACAAGACTTCTTCAGGGCAAAAGGCAAGAAAAGATCACGAGACATATCTAGTACATCATTCAAGGACTTAATATCTCGATGTACACTTTCCACGTGATTATATGGAGCGCAAGCATTTTGAGCTTATTCATGTATCTTTAGAAGGGAAATTGGCAAATATCTTCACTAAGGCGCTTAATCGTCAGGTATTCTTAAACCTCAGGGTTCAGCTTGGCCTTATTCGACTCCATTAAGCTTCGAGGCAATGGCACTGTAAGTATTCCTCTATTTGACTAGAACTAGCGAGCTTAGTATCAACGTACGAACTATGGTCGCTTGCGCTTGATAGCTTTGAGTCTTCATGCTTTTGATTGATCATTGAAATGAATTAGTATTGAACTTGTCTGACTTGTTTGGCTCGATTTGATATAATCCTAATCCATGCATGCTCTTATTTGCCAAAACGTGACAATGGTGATCGTCTTCTACCCATATTACATGCCTAAGAAATGATCCATTGCATAAGTGTCCCTAGCCTGACTAGATGTAACGCTTCTCTCGTCCTTTATTGAGCTCTACATTAGAGAAGTATTCATTTGGTGACATAAAGCCTCAATTACCATACTACATGTATATGCACATACGTCCACATCAACTTGAGTGATTGAATGCTCTAATGTCCCCTATATGAAATGTGCATCTTCCTATTCATGAATTTCTTTACATTGTAGTTTGAAAATTGAACTGGACATCACACTCTCATGTATACTCATCTCAATCTGTGTTATACGTCTTCGGTTTTAGCTCTCAGTGATGTTTCGGCATGCGCTTCAATGTTCAGCGCATATGGGCTTTACAGTGCATCGCGCTTTGTAGCGCATCAGGGTGGAATTCCTTCGTGGTTGGGTTTGCTTAACAATGAAGCAATGATTTTCTCGTAATTAAAGCGCGCCGCTCGAGTGATGTAACGGCTATTTTTGCAGAACAACGGTCACATAGCCGTTGAGACTATGTGCAGGCCTAGCGCATTTTTCGGCGTTTTTTTAATTGAACCGTTAATGGGTAACGGCTCTATTTTGTGATTGGTCTATTGAAGCGGCTCCAGAGTTGTTGTAAGAGCTATATATATGAGGTATTTGTCTTTCACTCCTACCTTACCATCTTTAATCCTCTACCTATACTTTCTTCTTCTACTCTCCTTTCTCCATTTTTACTCCCATTCGTCACCATGGACAAAGTGTTGAGCGCTCTCTCAGAACTTGACCCAGAAACCCGTGCCAAAATTGAGTCCATTGTCCAAGCAACATCCTCCACACAGCCTGCGTCCCATCCAGTCTCTCATGAGGTAACATCTCCAACCAAAGCGGCCTCACCACTCATTACCACCCCTGCTCATAAATCTCCAACTCCTCCCGTCGACCTTAACGGTTATGATGATCCATCTCCTCTATCCAAAAGCCCCTCAAAAGGTCCCTCCAAACCTAAACTTTCCCATGACCCTCCGGTGGACTTGGACTTACTTGCCCAAGATCTAGAGCTTGCTGGATACGATCCGGTTCAAGAGCTTGGACGCATTCAGGCTGAAACATCACATACAACCCCGGCTAAAGGTAAAGGGATTCTCTCTATAGATACCCCATCTCGCCCAGGTTCCAGGATCAGGCCTCCAGTGCATGCGCTCCAGTCACCTAAGGAGCTTTTAGCTGCAATTCCCTCTGACTCGGACGCAGACGAGGACTTTCAGCTTCTGCCCAGACAAAGCGCTCAATCGCCTCTTCCTCTTCCATCCCGGAAGCCCGATCGCTTGAGTGATGTGCTTCGCAGGAAAGGTAAAAAGCGCAAAGCTGTTGCTCCTCCTCCTCCAGTTTCTGAGCACGAGTCATCAGATGGTTCGGAACATGAGTCTCCTCCCCCTGCACCAAAACCAGTTGGAGCTTCTACACGTTCCAAGCGCACCAAGGTAACAAGTCTTTCTGACTTTCCCTCCGTTCCTCAAGGTTTGCAGAAGCGCTCTTTTCTGTTTCCAGAAATTGTGACACCAGATCTCCTCACCGGCCTCCAAGAATCGTCTCATGTTGCTCGCTTCGCTACGTGGCTTAGCTTTCAAGGGTGGGATACGCTGGAAACGGAGCCAGCGCGCTGTAACAATGCTATGGTTTACCAATTTTATGCAACTTTGGAGTTTCCACCACCCAACCCGGAGTACAGCTCGGTGACTTTCACCTGGAAAGGAAATTCGAAGGAAAGCTTCCGAGTCAAGGATTTGGCCAAGGCAATAGGACTAACGGAGCAGTCAAGCGGCTTTGGCAGGTTGTACAAGAAGAATTGGCCAGCTGGAGCGACGGCGCTTAAGAAGACAGTTTTTGGCCCTAATGTGCCCAAAGGTGCGCTCACAGTTGATCTTCTCCGTCCCTCCAAGCGCCTCCTTCACCACTTCATTCTCACCAACATCACACCACGCGACTATGACCGTGATAAGGTGACCATTGCTGACTGTTGCATCATGGCTGCCGTCATCTCTAACCAGGTAGTCAACACAACTCAGATCATGATGAGCCATTTGGTGTTATGTCGCGCTGCAACCTCTAGACCACTGCCTTTTCCCCACTTGATCTGCAAAATGCTTTGAGCGGATGGCTTGTATGATTCTTCTCTCCCAGACTATGCATGTTCTACTTTTCTCACTACTGAAGCTATAGTTGCTATATTGCTGCCCAAGAATGAGGAGAAACCCCACTCTAGCTCGCGCTCCGAGCTGAGCCCTCGCGCTCGGGTCTCCTCCAGCTCCGTAGATATGTTTGTTCTAGTGGCTTCAATGGAAGCGCATCAGGAGAGGGTAGAAAAGCGTCTTGGAGAAATGGTGGAAATTATGTCTTCAATGCTGAAGCTAGTTCAGGAGAAGTTTAACGAAGAACGGGGTGGTAGCCCATGAGTTGTTGTGATGGTTGCGCTTTTTAAAGCGCATTTGCTGATTCTCTTTTTTCTCTCTACTCTGTTTATGTGATTTGTGAATTAGCTCGTTAGGTTTCCAGCTCCTCTTGTGGTAGTTTGTACTTAATGATAACGAAGTATGCATTTGATTTTTATATATCTGAGAGCCTTACTAACCTGACTTTTCCTTACTTAAGTTGCTCATTTTTCTCTCTCAAGCTTTGTTTGACGTCTTAGCTAGCAAGCGCACTCTACTATCTTTCTTACCGTATGACTTTGCTTTGAATTTTTCGATGATGTCAAAAGGGGGAAAAACACAGGTAAATTCCTCTTTGATTAAGGGGGAAGTATGAGATCGTGCTTGAATTCAGGGGTAATTGAAAACTGGTATGGTTAAGTACCCTGGTAAGTTACTTTGATCCAATTCCGAATCTGAATACTTGATTAAATTGATATTATTGCCTTCATTTTAGTCACTTAAGAAAGTATTCATGAGCTTACCTGTTTACAGTTTGTCATCATCAAAAAGGAGGAAATTGTTAGTTGAGCTTTGATCATCTTGTTAAAGCTCAATCTATTTCTCTTTATTTTGATGATAACAAACTAATATGTTTAACCTCTTAGTGTTTTTAAGCCTTCCAAGTCATTGTCATATTTGTAAGGATGCGCTTAAGTCACTTAGAGATGCGCTTGACTGGTCACAGTCGCGCTTAACACCAAGCGGAGAAAGTAAGTTTTGCAACGGTGTTTAATAAATCCATTCAAGACCAAGAAGTAAGAGTGATCGAGCTTCGAGGGCGTAGAGACGCGCTTGAATGAAGTTGAAGAGAGTTGTCCACGAGGTTCCACTGAAGCTTAGGGTGTGCCAGAGCGCAGGAGAACAAATCTGCACGCTACAAAGGCTGGTAAAGCGGGAGAGTGCAAGTTGCGTGCACAGGAAGGTGCAAGAAGAACTTTACACTCTTTGAGACGCCACTCCAGGGATCGCCAGCGTGGCAAGAGTTTGTTAGAGCTTGAAGCACACGGATTGCTTATGTGGCGTGGATCAACACATGAAGAACAAAACCAAATCATTCCAAGCCGTTGATTAATTCTGGTGAAGCGATCAAGGAACACGGATTGATGAGGTGGCATTGTGTTTAGTCTTTGTTTGTTACACGGTTGAGTTATAGGTTTAGCTTCAGACTTGTGTATAAATAGAGTACTATTTCATTCACTATAAAATTGCAAACGTAGAGAATATAGGAAGCTAGAGAGAGCTTAAGAGATATTTTCGTTTGTAATCAGAGAGTGTTGAGAGTGCCTTTGTTCTTCAGAGCTGAACTGAGAGTATTGTAGAGAGAGTGTTTACGAGTGAGCTTCTCGTGTTGAAGAGAGAGATTGTAATCACTTCTTAATCAATACAAGTGTAGTGGTGAGTTTTATCCCGAGTCAGGTAGTGACTTAGGGTAATCACCATTTGGAAATTCTTGTGTATGTGCAAATATTGATGCGCTTTAACAACTTAAAGCGCGCTTTATTGTCTGTCTAACCTCTTCCGCACTTAAGGACTTTAGTAAATTCATTACTAATAGTTCATCATAGGTTAAGCGCAACCCAAGTATTCAAAGCGCAATTGAATCCTTGTTAAGCGCAACTAATGCTTAATGAACCTTAGTGACAGAGAACAATAGCTGATCAAAACACGTGTTTTCTACTTTGGTAACGTGTTAAAACCAACAATGTCTTTTAGGTAGCAATCAGAATTGGCATAGACTATTTGCTAGTGTTTCTTTTGTAGAGATTATAAACTTGTGTCGAGTATCGGTGATTTTCCAATGGTATTGCATAGGCCTACTTATCTTTGATCTTTATGATGTTGAGTAGTTGAACCTTAGGATTTCTTTGGTTATTGCATACAACAAGGGTTTCTAGGACTATTTGTACTAGTTGCTATTTACAAACAAAGAGTATGACAACTAGATTATTTATTTAAAAGAACATAACTTTATTAGAATTCGATGATCAACTTTCCATAAGAATAATGTGTTGAGACTGAAAGGGTGAGCTTTTCATTGTTATAAGTTTACAAAAATCCTACAATTTTCAGTTACTATTGCTATTAAAAATTTACAAACAAAAACCCCCTTTCTTACTTTTGGTAACACGCTTGAAAGAAACTATTGTTGTGGCTCCCTATGGAATCGACTCCGACTTACCTATTAACTAGTGGATATTTAGTTGGATTTATCTTTGACAGGACCAACGACCGGTAAAACGTATGTCAAATTTTGGCGCCGTTGCCGGGGAGCCAAATGTCATAGTTTGTTTCTTTGTGTGTTATCCTGGTGTGGACCTATCTTATGGTCCACACACGAGCCACTAATTCAGATTTACTTGATTTTATTCCAGAGATAGAGCGGGTGCATCTACGCAATCTACGACAATCTCTACAGAATTTAGTAATAGAATCAATGGCGGCCAGAACGTTGGGAAAGCTTACAGACCCAGATCTGACGCAACAACGTCTAGGAGTGACGCCACCTGCCCTGAATAATGGCGTCACGTTCGAACTTAAGACCGGCTTCATCAACTTATTGCCGAAGTTTCATGGATCAGCTGGGGAAGACCCAATTATGCATTTAAGCGAGTTCCACGACATCTGCAGCTGCAGCAAACCAAATAACGTCACCGACGAGCAAATCAAGATGAGAGCCTTCGGTCCTACGCTGACAGACAATGATAAAAGGTATGAAAAGAAGCCAATGCTGTGAGCTCCAGAGAGCTTCGGGAGCTTCGGGAGAACTTATGTAAGAAAAGAAGCCAATGTTGTGAGCTCCAGAGAGCTAGGATGGAAAGACGAGATCGGTGAGTTGAAAAGCATGATAAAAGGTATCGTCGGTGGAAATCAACAACCATCAAGGGTATGTGGTATCTGCGATGATGAGAGTCATTATACCGATGAGTGCCCACAACTACAAGATCCAACTATCGCTGAGGTGCATGCTATGGGAGGTTTTGGCCCCTCCAGACCTCGATATGAGAACAACTACTACCCGAGGAACAACTACAACCAATACCGCACGCCAAATCAACAAAAACCGCAGGAACCATCTATGTAGGAAATGTTAAAGTTGCTGACCAAACAATTCGCATCTCATGCCCAAGCAACCGAGTCAAGCATTAGAAATCTCGAGAGACAATTTGGGCAATTACACGAAGTCGTTTCCAACCTCACGAAAGCCAAAGCTAGAGAGAACATCAGCGCCGTAGAACTGAGAAGCGGGCGGAAACTCGAAGAATAAGGAGGAGAAAAGCTGCTGTAAAAAGGGGCCGAGAAAAAGTCGCGATCGCGACAAGGAAGTCTCGACCGAGACTTTGACCCCGTGGAGAAATCGCGATCGCGACCCGAGTGTCTCTACCAAGACGACGGTGATTTGGGTTCCAAAAATATTTCCGAAAAATGTCTCGACCGCGACAATTTGTCTCGACCGCTACTTTCTCCAGAAGCTTCAACATCTCGACCGCGACCCCTTGATCTCGACCGCGACTCGCCTACAACACGCGTTGAGGATGACTACGAGGACCGAGGTGACTTCAAGCTATGACAAGAGGACTATGTGTGACCTAACTTCCCTCCGTTATACGCTGAAAAACCACCTGCACCCTTCCCAGAAGCCTTAAGGGACACAAGCAGACCTACAAATGACAAAGAACTTTTCGAAACATTCAGTAAGTGTGAGGTAAACATCCCTGTGCTAAACCCTGTTAAAATTGTTCCTCGCTATGCTAAATTCTTAAAGGAGCTCTGCACCATCAAGAGTAACCAGAAGTTGAAAGGTAAGCAAAAGGTATAGGTGAGCGAAAGAGTTTCCACAGCCATTTTGCAAAAGATAGCAAAGAAGTGCTCAGACCCAGGGATGGTTAGTATCCCTTGCATCATCGGTGAGAAGAAGATTAGTAAGGCCATGCTAGATCTTGGGGCTTCTATTAATGTTATGCCATTCTCTTTATATGAATTGCTAGGATTAGGACCTCTATCTGATACAGGGATTGTGATCCAGCTAGCCGACAGGTCGACGGTTCACCCGAGAGGGATAATAGAGGATGTCTTGGTGATGGTTGAAAATTTAATATCTCATGCTGATTTTTATGTATTAGATATGGGGCCTGACAACCAGGCTGCGACTATCCTCCTAGGTAGGCCATTCATGAGAACGGCCAATACTAAGTTAGATTACGCCAGCGGGGTGCTCACACTTGAGTTCGATGGCGATATAGTTAGCTTTAACATACTTGAGGCTATGAAACACCCTGCGAATGATGATTCTGCTTTATCTGTAGATTCGATTGACCCTATTGTGCTGGAAGTTTTTGATGAGTATGGGATTGACTCACTCCAATCTGTTGTAGAAAATAGCATTGTAAGCTCTAAGGAGCATGACATTATATTATCTGCTGATGTGAATGAGGTCTTAGTTGAGTTTGATACTCCAGGTACTCTTTTGACCGGTGGGCCCACGTTACTTACATTGCCGAGCGAGAAACTGCTCCCATCTATTGTGCAGGCACCCACCATTGAGCTACAAGAGCTACCTCCACACCTGAAGTGTGCCTTTCTTGGCAAAGACATCACGCTACCGGTCATCATCTCGAGTGCACTCGGCCAGCAGCGGGAAGAAAGATTGGTAGAGGTCCTAAAGAGAAACATCACAGCGCTAGGGTGGTACATCGTTGATATCAAGGGAATAAGCCCTTCTACATGCATGCATAGGATCCTACTAGAGGAAGGAGCTAAGCCGAGCCGACAACCCCAGCGGCGTCTAAACCCTCCCATGATGGAAGTAGTAAAGAAAGAGGTGTTGAAATTACTATCGGCCGATATGATCTACCCAATCTCGGATAGCCGGTGGGTCAGCCCGACTCAGGTGGTTAAGAAGAGAGGAGGGATCACCGTAGTGGAGAACGAGGCTGGTGAAATGGTGCCTCAAAGAACGCAGAATGGATGGCGTGTTTGCATCGACTACCACAAGCTGAACGCGGTAACTCGTAAGGATCACTTTCCTCTCCCCTTTATCGATCAAATGCTAGAACGCCTTGCAGATCACGCATATTATTGTTTCCTCGACGGATACTCGGGCTACTTCCAAGTGGCCATAGCACCAGAAGATCAGGAGAAGACTACGTTCATATGTCCTTTTGGTACCTTCGCATACCAAAGAATGTCATTCGGACTTTGCAATGCACCAGGTACATTTCAGAGATGTATGGTAAGTATCTTCTCCGAATATATTGAGAACTTTATTGAGGTGTTTATGGATGACTTTACAGTCCATGGTGATTCATTTGATGCTTGTTTGAATAATTTGAAACTTGTTCTACAAAGATGTGTAGAGACCAATTTAGTGTTAAATTCTGAAAAGTGTCATTTTATGGTGAATCATGGTATCGTTTTGGGTCACATTGTATCCTCCAAAGGGATTGAGGTCGATAAGGCAAAGATTGACGTAATTCAGTCTTTACCTTATCCTACTAATGTGCGCGAAGTTCGCTCTTTTCTTGGCCATGCAGGGTTTTATCGCAGGTTTATAAAAGACTTTTCAAAGATCTTGACACCACTTTGTGAGCTGCTGAAAAAGGAGGTGGGTTTTGCCTTCAATGACGACTGTAAGCTGGCGTTTAATACCTTGAAATCGCACCTCACTGATGCGCCAATCATCAAGGCGCCGGATTGGTCTCTACCATTCGAGATCATGTGCGACGCTAGCGATTAAGCTGTGGGAGCTGTTTTAGGCCAGAAAGTGGGGAGAGAAATGCAAGTTATCTACTACGCGTCAATGACACTAAGTGGCGCTCAAAAAGAACTACTCCACCACCGAGAAAGAGTTGTTAGCTGTGGCGTACACCCTCGATAAATTCAGAGAATATCTACTTGGGGTAAAGGTGATCATCCACACCGATCATGCAGCCATCCGCTATCTCATGATGAAGAAGGAATCAAAGCCTCGACTCATCCGTTGGGTCTTATTACTAAGTGAGTTTGACATAGAGATCCGGGATAAAAAGGGGTCCGAAAACTCCATGACTGACCATCTTAGTCGCCTGGTTCATGATGGTGGTGATGAGGCGAGACCAAGGCTAGGCGAATTTCCGGACGAGTCCTTATGCCGAATCGATATCTCTCCGGTGTCTCGGCCGCGACTCGATTGTCACGACCGCGACTTAGCCACGACTGAAATGTCTTGACCGCGACATAAGTGTCACGATCGCGACTTGTCTATGGGTGAATTGTCTCGATCGCGACCCATTCCTCTCGATTGCGAATTCGTCAAGGGGACAAAGTCTCGACCGCGACCAGCCCGTCTCAACCGCGACCATTTCGCAGAAACGCCCAGGTACACCCCTAAAACTTAATTGCTCACCCTCCGCTCCTTCACGCCATGGTATGCACACATAGTGAACTATCTAGTTTGAGGGGAATTCCCTCCTGCCTTCACCAAAGCTCAGCGCGACAAAATCAAAAGCGAGGCGAAATACTATGTGTGGGATGACCCCTACTTATGGAAACACTGCGTAGATAAGGTAATTCGACGATGCCTCCCGGATAATGAGGTACAGTCTATCCTTTCTTTTTGTCACTCTTACGCATGTGGGAGGCATTTCGGGCCCGATAAGACTGCTAGGAAGGTACTTGACACAGGTTTCTTTTGGCCACACATCTTTCGGGATGCTTACGCTTTTTGTCAAACTTGTGATAGGTGCCAAAGGGTTGGTAAAATATCCCGAAGGAATGAAATGCCACAAACACCATTAGTCTTTTGCGAGATTTTTGATGTTTGGGGGATAGACTTTATGGGACCTTTTCCTAAATCTAATGGGAATCTATATATATTACTTGCGGTGGACTATGTTTCCAAATGGGTTGAAGGAAAAGCCACCAAGACTGATGATTCAAAAGTAGTTGATGGGTTCCTCAAAGAGAATATATTTGCTAGATTCGGAATCCCGAAAGCCCTTATCTGCGATCAGGGGACTTATTTCAAGAATAAGAAGATCAGCGCTCTACTCAAGAAATACGGAGTGACCCAACAAATATGCACAGCGTATCACCCACAGAGTAATGGGCAAGCCGAGGTCTCTAATCGGCAAATTAAGGGGGTGATAGAAAAGACAGTTGCACCAAATAGGAAATACTGGAGTTTCCGTCTCGACGATGCACTATGGGCCTACCGCACCGCATACAAAACACCCATTGGGACGTCCCCATACCGCTTGGTGTTCAGAAAGGCATGTCACCTACCGGTGGAGCTAGAGTAGAGCGTGGTGGGCAGTCCAGAAATGCAATATGGAGATAGACGAGGCTGGGGAGCATCGAAAATTGCAGCTGCATGAGTTGGAGGAAATACGTCACGACGCGTATGAGAACGTGACAATATATAAGAAGAAAACGAAAGCGTGGCTTGACAAACACATACTGCGCAAGACTTTCAATGTTGGCGATAAGGTATTACTCTATAACTCACGCCTTCAACTCTTTCCAGGTAAGCTGCGATCTAGATGGAGTGGGCCCTATATCATAGCCCGAGTCTTCCCCCATGGGGCGGTGGAGCTTTTTGATAAGACCAAAAACAACACCTTCAAGGTAAACGGTCAGCGGATAAGGTAATAGAGGAGGTCCCTCTCGAGGAGCCTGGTGCAGAAAACTAAGGAGCAAGGTTAGGTCGAGCCAACGATGTTAAACAAAGGCGCTGACCGGGAGGCAACCCGAGGGATTTTTACTAACCTTAATCCCATTTGTTTGTTTTGTTTGTTTTGTTTGTGTCAGTAGAGAGTCTAAGGAGTCAGCAGGGAGAAGCTATTTGTGGAGTAAAACCGACTAAACCCCCGAAATCACTCAAGTCGCGATCGCGACCCGATAAGTCTCGACCGCGACTTTACCCCTGAGGAGAAGTAGCGATGGCGACCCGATAAGTCTCGACCGAGACGACGGTCCCCGACTTTGCGAAAACAAATTTTCGAAAAATGTCTCGATCGCGACTCGGTTGTCTCGACCGCGACCAGAGGCGTCGACGCGGCGAAGTGATCGCGGTATTTCCCCTTCCCTATTTTATGAGGTCCTCTTTTGCTGCATTGAGGACAATGCATTGTTCAAGTGTGGGGAGGGAATTACCGTACCGAGGAGGAGGTTTATGTGTTTTGTTTTTTCTATCTTTCTTACTTATTTTCTGCTGAACTGTTTTGAGTCGTATTTCGATCGAGTCTGTACGAACTTAATACTTGTTTTGAACTCTTGCATCGTTTTATATTTAAAAATCAGAAGAAAAAAAACCCAAGGAGAGTAAAAAAGGAATAGATCAAAAAGGAGGCCTCCTACAAAAAAATATATATATCCAAAAAGAGACTAAAAAAATCGAAAAAGTCACAAAAAATAAAGAATAAAAACCAGGCAAGAAAAAAGGATTAAAAAGGAAAAGGTTGGTGCCTGAAAAATAAAGAAAAGAAAACATTAGTCCTACCACTTTGATTTTGGTGAAAACCCGAAAGGGCGACGGAATTATATTGTTTTGTGATTGATTTATTGATTGCATATTTAATGGTGCAGGAGACATAAGAAGGGAGTAGAAGGATGTCTCGGGTTTCTAGGATTCACCAAGGAGGTATAAGGAGTTAGTTTAGCCTTTTATATCTCTTATTTATGAGCTTATTGTATCCACACTTTGCATATCTACCATTCGATTAGTTTATTAGGTTGCTTTATAATATCGGCGGTTGAGTTAGATTCTAGGATTAGTTCACTATTTCTTGGAGTTTGATGCACACTGTTGTGGTTGTATGATGGAGAATTTTAAAATTAGGATTGGTAGTTGTGATTTGTGGATTTATCATTATATCTAGTTGTTTAGCACATTACTCAAAGAGGAGGAATAAGAAGTGTATAAGCGAGTGGGAGACTCGATTTTATCCTTATTTATGTCGTATTTATGTACCCTTACCCTTAGAGGAGAATAGGATTCCATTTGTGCTTAAAAGCACATCACTTTGTTCGATTATTATTATTGCTATGGTGTGGTGTCATATGAAGGTGGAGAGATAAAGAGGGTTTTGGGTAGGATATCTCGGAGACATAAGGAGATTGATCGGAGTATGTTGCTTATATACACTTTGGAGTTTGGAGTATAGTCGCTAGCAGATTTTCTCTACACTTACTGTAAACCTTTGTGCTTTTTAGGAGGAGTGAGCTTTATTTTGCTTACACGAGGACGAGCAAGGTTTAAGTGTGGGGAGGTTTGATAGGAGCTTATTATATGGTGTAACTAGCGACTATTAGCTTAGGATTAGTGGTGTTTAGGTGCTTATTGATTGGTATTCCCGGAATTTAGTATGATTGTTCACTTATAGATTTGCGTGATGCTCTTAAGCGTTATTATGTCGTATTGTATTATGGAAATCTTATTTGTACTCACCTCTAGTGCATTTGGGACGGAGCTAGAGAGAAGAGGACCACACCTACACCCATGGAGAGATGAGAGGCGAAGCCGAGCTGCCTCGGAAGCTTGCAGAAGACGAAGACCAGTCCGAGAGAAGGTTTCAAGATGAAGACGAGCCAAGACAAAGAAGTCTCGGTCGAGACTTTGGAGTCTCGGTCGAGAGTTGCCCTCGAAGAAGAAGTAGCGGCCGTGACTATAAAGTAGCGATCGCGACTTTGCCTCGACATGAATGTAGCGACCGCGACTTGAGACGTTCCTGAGTGATTGATGAAAAGTAGCGACCGCGACCCTGTAGGTAGTGACCGCGACTTTTGGCGGACCCGGCCCAAATTGCAGATTTAAGCCCGGGATTTATCAGATTTTATTAGTTTTTCCCATTTTATTCATTTATTCTTAGTTATTTTATTCCCTAGAGGTTAGACACTATATATACCTCTAGTTTTTAGGTTAGATTAGATCTTTTGCCACTTTACAATTAGTTCTTAGAAAATTCAGCCACCAAGAGGAAAGTTGCCACCTTTCTACCATCTTCTACCTTCAATCCTGGTTAGTTTATCCATCATCATGTATAACATTCTCTTGGCTATGTCTGGCTAAGTTCCTACGAGTTCACTCTTAGGTTGAGGCCATTATTCTAGAAATTGTTTGTGAGAATTCTATGTTTATGTTCTAATATAATAATTTCACCATTGTTTTATTTTCTCTTGTGCTTATTGTCATTGATTGGTATTGATTTTATCTAGGTTCGAAACTAGGTAGATTTATATTCTTTCATACTGCTAGGCTTGATAATTCGATTTGAATAGTCTTGTCTTTTAGATAGCAATCAGAATTAGCATAGACTATTTGCGAGTGCTTCTTTTGTAGAGATTATAAACCTGTGTCGAGTATCGGTGATTTGTCAATGGTATTGCATAGGCCTACTTATCTTTGATCTTTATGATGTTGAGTAGTTGAACCTTACGATTTCTTTGGTTATTCCATACAACAAGGGTTTCTAGTACTATTTGGACTAGTTGCTATTTACGAACAAAGAGTAGGACAACTAGATTATTTATTTAAAAGAACAAAACTTTATTAGAATTCGATGATCAACTTTCCATAAGAATAATGTGCTGAGATTGAAAGGGTGAGCTTTTCATTGTTATAAGTTTAGAGAAATCCAACAATTTTCGGTTACTGTTGCTATCACAAATTTACAAACAAAAACCCCCTTTGTTACTTTTGGTAACACGCTTGAAAGAAACTATCGTTGTGGCTCCCTGTGGAAACGACTCTGACCTTACCGCTTAACTAGTGGATATTTAGTTGGATTTATCTTTGACAGGACCAACGACAGGTAAAACGTCTGTCATTGTGCTTTATATTTTTTTCGCTCCATGTTGCTAGAATTGCTAGGTTTTCTTCTACAAAAAGGTGTAAGGATATTATGATAATATAGTATGGTTTTTGGTGATTAGATTCTTGTGCTTGATTCTTGGTTACATCATAGCATGACTGGTCCTACTGATTTTTGTGCTTGTTTGTTGAGTTGAGCTTGTTGTGCATATTGATCAAGCTCAATGAGAACTTGAGCTTAACTGAGTACATATGTATATTGATCAAGCTCAATGGGAACTTGAGCTTAACTGAGTACATATGTATATTGCTTCTATTCTTAACTGTGTATATTGATCAAGCTCAATGAGAACTTGAGCTTAACTGAGTACATATGCAGTGTTCAGTCTTGTATAGGTTTGTCATGATCAAAAAGGGGGAAATTGTTGGTTAAGGCTAAGCTAGCTTAACCGTTTCTCTTGTTTTGATAATGACAAATCTATGTATTTAATGATCTTTCTGTGTTTTAAACTTGATAGGTCATGCCCGAGGAGTTTTAGGTCTATCTTGAAGACAAACGATCAAGCTTAACCATTTATAAGTCGAGCTAGAGTCTAGCGGGGAAAGACGAGTCTCATGAATACTATAATAAGTAGCGAGAGGATCGCTCTGCATAGCGAAAGAAGTAAAGCAAGAGAAATAGATCTAGAGATCAATGTCAAACACGTGTCCAGTGGCTTGCATGAAGCGTGTTAAGTGTTTATCAATAGAAGGAATGCCAGTATGCTTTAGCTGAAGTTGGGCAAGGACAGCTGGAAGGTTGTCAGAGTCACCAACTACAGGAAAGCGCTAACCCGTGGATCGCTGGAATGGAGAAACAAGAAAGGGCACAGATTGTTGAAGTGGATAACAGGATAATCTAGCAAAGAAGCATAAAAGAGAGCGGACTGTTGATGCAAAGAAGAACATTCTCGTGGATTGCTTACTTGGCGTGTTTCTTGGGGAATAAATATAGAATCGTGTTGAACTGAAGTTAGTTAGAGCTTCTATAAATAGCTAATGAATAGTGAATGTTAGATATCGCATATCGCATAGAATTCACTAAGATTGAAAGTATTTCACTTGTTCTTACTTAGAGCTTGAGAGAGTTGTTTTGTTGTTTGAGAGTTATGCTTCGGAGAGAAAGTGAAAGAAGATACTAGAGAGCTAGAGAGTTTGCTCTTCGTTTTGTAAAGTGTAACTTTGTCAATCAATAAATAACTAGTAGTGAGTTTTATCCCGGAATTGCTAGAATTCTAGGGTTCTCACTTTTGGGAAATCATTGCAAGACACTTGATCTTTTATTATTTAATCTTCCTTTCCGCACTTAAGCGCGTAAGCTCTATATAGTTTAAGCGCTGCTTGGAAGATATACAATCCAACACAAAAAATTCAAGAAAATAGAATAAAAATCTTCTCCAACAAAACTACAAATCATGTCAATTGCATATTGAACTTTACATAAGCTCATTTCAATCTTCGCTGTCTTGATACACAACCATCTATGAAAGGGTCTATTAATTCACTCAAGTTATGAGGAGGAAGCTTATCATATGATTCGCCAAATTGTAAATGGAATATAGTCCATTTTAAATCATTGTTTGCACTTTTCCGCATACAAGACTCCAAATCACCACCTACAACAAGGGTCTGAAAGTCACACACAATTAAAGGAAGCTAAGTATTACCCATAACTAAGGGAGACTGAATATAACCCACTATTAGAGAGACTGAATACTCTCACAAAACTATAGCTTTAAAAACAAATTAAATGAGATACTAACTCATAAAAACACAAACTTGTAATCCTCCTCTATATTAACAATGGATGAAGAAGTTAGGAACTTGAAGAGTAAAAATTGTGTTCTTGAAAGTTTTTTTTGTTTGATAAGGATGCGGGAGAGTAGATAGCAATCAAACGTGTTATTGAATGACTTTGTAGTGCCATATTTTCAAAAAGCTTTGTAGTGTCATTAGTTGAACTCTTCTACAATTCTTTTTCCTACATAGTTGAAGACTAGATTGTCTTACAACTGAAGGACCAACCTAACTCATTTTTACGAATTATCATGAGTAACTCCTTTGACAAAGGGTGAAGGCTCTCCAGAGTTATTGTACAATGACTATTAATCATAATTATCTCATTATCACATGGAATAGCATTCTTTGAGATGCAAATTAGTTCCTTGGTTTGGTTCTGAGAAATAATGCTTGATCTCAACTTGCTCGAAGTGTTGTAAGGGTTTTCACTTCCTCTATAATCATGAATATTTTCCAAGCCGTATCCCACTTTCTTTGCAAACTGTTGATAACTACAAGTCTGTCACCTTTAATGATGATGTTCTTAATGCCACAATGTATGGGCCCACCGCGACCCCATACAACTCATAGGGGCGAGCTAATGCGAGTGTTGTCCCTTTCTGTTTCCCTTGTCTTCCTATAC
>NW_027367782.1:0-55047 GCF_046119375.1 Phyllobates terribilis
CGTTTTTCAATGGCAAAAATCAATGAATATTGTAAATGCACAAACAGTAATATCTCCACATTTCAAGGTGCAATTCTGAAATTTTTTGCTTTTTCCTGTTAATCCTAGCATGATAATGAAGATTCAAAGAGAGTGAGATGCCAGCTCCTTTCATTCAGTCAGTAGCTTCAAACATTTCTGGTATATGAAAAACATGTTTTTCAATGGCAAAAATCAATGAATATTGTAAATGCACAAACAGTAATATCTCCACATTGCAAGGTGCAATTCTGAAATTTTTTGCTTTTTCCTGTTAATCCTAGCATGATAAAGAAGATTCAAAGAGAGTGAGATGCCAGCTCCTTTCATTCAGTCAGTAGCTTCAAACATTTCTGGTATATGAAAAACATGTTTTTCAATGGCAAAAATCAATGAATATTGTAAATGCACAAACAGTAATATCTCCACATTGCAAGGTGCAATTCTGAAATTTTTTGCTTTTTCCTGTTAATCCTAGCATGATAAAGAAGATTCAAAGAGAGTGAGATGCCAGCTCCTTTCATTCAGTCAGTAGCTTCAAACATTTCTGGTATATGAAAAACATGTTTTTCAATGGCAAAAATCAATGAATATTGTAAATGCACAAACAGTAATATCTCCACATTGCAAGGTGCAATTCTGAAATTTTTTGCTTTTTCCTGCTAATCCTAGCATGATAAAGAAGATTCAAAGAGAGTGAGATGCCAGCTCCTTTCATTCAGTCAGTAGCTTCAAACATTTCTGGACGTTTTTCAATGGCAAAAATCAATAAATATTGTAAATGCACAAACAGTAATATCTCCACATTGCAAGGTGCAATTCTGAAATTTTTTGCTTTTTCCTGTTAATCCTAGCATGATAAAGAAGATTCAAAGAGAGTGAGATGCCAGCTCCTTTCATTCAGTCAGTAGCTTCAAACATTTCTGGTATATGAAAAACATGTTTTTCAATGGCAAAAATCAATGAATATTGTAAATGCACAAACAGTAATATCTCCACATTGCAAGGTGCAATTCTGAAATTTTTTGCTTTTTCCTGCTAATCCTAGCATGATAAAGAAGATTCAAAGAGAGTGAGATGCCAGCTCCTTTCATTCAGTCAGTAGCTTCAAACATTTCTGGTATATGAAAAACATGTTTTTCAATGGCAAAAATCAATGAATATTGTAAATGCACAAACAGTAATATCTCCACATTGCAAGGTGCAATTCAGAAATTTTTTGCTTTTTCCTGCTAATCCTAGCATGATAAAGAAGATTCAAAGAGAGTGAGATGCCAGCTCCTTTCATTCAGTCAGTAGCTTCAAACATTTCTGGTATATGAAAAACATGTTTTTCAATGGCAAAAATCAATGAATATTGTAAATGCACAAACAGTAATATCTCCACATTGCAAGGTGCAATTCTGAAATTTTTTGCTTTTTCCTGCTAATCCTAGCATGATAAAGAAGATTCAAAGAGAGTGAGATGCCAGCTCCTTTCATTCAGTCAGTAGCTTCAAACATTTCTGGTATATGAAAAACATGTTTTTCAATGGCAAAAATCAATGAATATTGTAAATGCACAAACAGTAATATCTCCACATTGCAAGGTGCAATTCTGAAATTTTTTGCTTTTTCCTGCTAATCCTAGCATGATAAAGAAGATTCAAAGAGAGTGAGATGCCAGCTCCTTTCATTCAGTCAGTAGCTTCAAACATTTCTGGTATATGAAAAACATGTTTTTCAATGGCAAAAATCAATGAATATTGTAAATGCACAAACAGTAATATCTCCACATTGCAAGGTGCAATTCTGAAATTTTTAGCTTTTTCCTGTTAATCCTAGCATGATAAAGAAGATTCAAAGAGAGTGAGATGCCAGCTCCTTTCATTCAGTCAGTAGCTTCAAACATTTCTGGACGTTTTTCAATGGCAAAAATCAATGAATATTGTAAATGCACAAACAGTAATATCTCCACATTGCAAGGTGCAATTCTGAAATTTTTTGCTTTTTCCTGTTAATCCTAGCATGATAAAGAAGATTCAAAGAGAGTGAGATGCCAGCTCCTTTCATTCAGTCAGTAGCTTCAAACATTTCTGGTATATGAAAAACATGTTTTTCAATGGCAAAAATCAATGAATATTGTAAATGCACAAACAGTAATATCTCCACATTGCAAGGTGCAATTCTGAAATTTTTTGCTTTTTCCTGTTAATCCTAGCATGATAAAGAAGATTCAAAGAAAGTGAGATGCCAGCTCCTTTCATTCGGTCAGTAGCTTCAAACATTTCTGGTATATGAAAAACATGTTTTTCAATGGCAAAAATCAATGAATATTGTAAATGCACAAACAGTAATATCTCCACATTGCAAGGTGCAATTCTGAAATTTTTTGCTTTTTCCTGTTAATCCTAGCATGATAAAGAAGATTCAAAGAGAGTGAGATGCCAGCTCCTTTCATTCAGTCAGTAGCTTCAAACATTTCTGGTATATGAAAAACATGTTTTTCAATGGCAAAAATCAATGAATATTGTAAATGCACAAACAGTAATATCTCCACATTGCAAGGTGCAATTCTGAAATTTTTTGCTTTTTCCTGCTAATCCTAGCATGATAAAGAAGATTCAAAGAGAGTGAGATGCCAGCTCCTTTCATTCAGTCAGTAGCTTCAAACATTTCTGGTATATGAAAAACATGTTTTTCAATGGCAAAAATCAATGAATATTGTAAATGCACAAACAGTAATATCTCCACATTGCAAGGTGCAATTCTGAATTTTTTTGCTTTTTCCTGCTAATCCTAGCATGATAAAGAAGATTCAAAGAGAGTGAGATGCCAGCTCCTTTCATTCAGTCAGTAGCTTCAAACATTTCTGGTATATGAAAAACATGTTTTTCAATGGCAAAAATCAATGAATATTGTAAATGCACAAACAGTAATATCTCCACATTGCAGGGTGCAATTCTGAAATTTTTTGCTTTTTCCTGCTAATCCTAGCATGATAAAGAAGATTCAAAGAGAGTGAGATGCCAGCTCCTTTCATTCAGTCAGTAGCTTCAAACATTTCTGGTATATGAAAAACATGTTTTTCAATGGCAAAAATCAATGAATATTGTAAATGCACAAACAGTAATATCTCCACATTGCAAGGTGCAATTCTGAAATTTTTTGCTTTTTCCTGTTAATCCTAGCATGATAAAGAAGATTCAAAGAGAGTGAGATGCCAGCTCCTTTCATTCAGTCAGTAGCTTCAAACATTTCTGGACGTTTTTCAATGGCAAAAATCAATGAATATTGTAAATGCACAAACAGTAATATCTCCACATTGCAAGGTGCAATTCTGAAATTTTTTGCTTTTTCCTGTTAATCCTAGCATGATAAACAAGATTCAAAGAGAGTGAGATGCCAGCTCCTTTCATTCAGTCAGTAGCTTCAAACATTTCTGGTATATGAAAAACATGTTTTTCAATGGCAAAAATCAATGAATATTGTAAATGCACAAACAGTAATATCTCCACATTGCAAGGTGCAATTCTGAAATTTTTTGCTTTTTCCTGTTAATCCTAGCATGATAAAGAAGATTCAAAGAGAGTGAGATGCCAGCTCCTTTCATTCAGTCAGTAGCTTCAAACATTTCTGGTATATGAAAAACATGTTTTTCAATGGCAAAAATCAATGAATATTGTAAATGCACAAACAGTAATATCTCCACATTGCAAGGTGCAATTCTGAAATTTTTTGCTTTTTCCTGTTAATCCTAGCATGATAAAGAAGATTCAAAGAGAGTGAGATGCCAGCTCCTTTCATTCAGTCAGTAGCTTCAAACATTTCTGGTATATGAAAAACATGTTTTTCAATGGCAAAAATCAATGAATATTGTAAATGCACAAACAGTAATATCTCCACATTGCAAGGTGCAATTCTGAAATTTTTTGCTTTTTCCTGCTAATCCTAGCATGATAAAGAAGATTCAAAGAGAGTGAGATGCCAGCTCCTTTCATTCAGTCAGTAGCTTCAAACATTTCTGGACGTTTTTCAATGGCAAAAATCAATGAATATTGTAAATGCACAAACAGTAATATCTCCACATTGCAAGGTGCAATTCTGAATTTTTTTGCTTTTTCCTGCTAATCCTAGCATGATAAAGAAGATTCAAAGAGAGTGAGATGCCAGCTCCTTTCATTCAGTCAGTAGCTTCAAACATTTCTGGTATATGAAAAACATGTTTTTCAATGGCAAAAATCAATGAATATTGTAAATGCACAAACAGTAATATCTCCACATTGCAAGGTGCAATTCTGAAATTTTTTGCTTTTTCCTGCTAATCCTAGCATGATAAAGAAGATTCAAAGAGAGTGAGATGCCAGCTCCTTTCATTCAGTCAGTAGCTTCAAACATTTCTGGTATATGAAAAACATGTTTTTCAATGGCAAAAATCAATGAATATTGTAAATGCACAAACAGTAATATCTCCACATTGCAAGGTGCAATTCTGAAATTTTTAGCTTTTTCCTGTTAATCCTAGCATGATAAAGAAGATTCAAAGAGAGTGAGATGCCAGCTCCTTTCATTCAGTCAGTAGCTTCAAACATTTCTGGACGTTTTTCAATGGCAAGAATCAATGAATATTGTAAATGCACAAACAGTAATATCTCCACATTGCAAGGTGCAATTCTGAAATTTTTTGCTTTTTCCTGTTAATCCTAGCATGATAAACAAGATTCAAAGAGAGTGAGATGCCAGCTCCTTTCATTCAGTCAGTAGCTTCAAACATTTCTGGTATATGAAAAACATGTTTTTCAATGGCAAAAATCAATGAATATTGTAAATGCACAAACAGTAATATCTCCACATTGCAAGGTGCAATTCTGAAATTTTTTGCTTTTTCCTGTTAATCCTAGCATGATAAAGAAGATTCAAAGAGAGTGAGATGCCAGCTCCTTTCATTCAGTCAGTAGCTTCAAACATTTCTGGTATATGAAAAACATGTTTTTCAATGGCAAAAATCAATGAATATTGTAAATGCACAAACAGTAATATCTCCACATTGCAAGGTGCAATTCTGAAATTTTTTGCTTTTTCCTGTTAATCCTAGCATGATAAAGAAGATTCAAAGAGAGTGAGATGCCAGTTCCTTTCATTCAGTCAGTAGCTTCAAACATTTCTGGTATATGAAAAACATGTTTTTCAATGGCAAAAATCAATGAATATTGTAAATGCACAAACAGTAATATCTCCACATTGCAAGGTGCAATTCTGAAATTTTTTGCTTTTTCCTGCTAATCCTAGCATGATAAAGAAGATTCAAAGAGAGTGAGATGCCAGCTCCTTTCATTCAGTCAGTAGCTTCAAACATTTCTGGACGTTTTTCAATGGCAAAAATCAATGAATATTGTAAATGCACAAACAGTAATATCTCCACATTGCAAGGTGCAATTCTGAAATTTTTTGCTTTTTCCTGCTAATCCTAGCATGATAAAGAAGATTCAAAGAGAGTGAGATGCCAGCTCCTTTCATTCAGTCAGTAGCTTCAAACATTTCTGGTATATGAAAAACATGTTTTTCAATGGCAAAAATCAATGAATATTGTAAATGCACAAACAGTAATATCTCCACATTGCAAGGTGCAATTCTGAAATTTTTTGCTTTTTCCTGCTAATCCTAGCATGATAAAGAAGATTCAAAGAGAGTGAGATGCCAGCTCCTTTCATTCAGTCAGTAGCTTCAAACATTTCTGGACGTTTTTCAATGGCAAAAATCAATGAATATTGTAAATGCACAAACAGTAATATCTCCACATTGCAAGGTGCAATTCTGAAATTTTTAGCTTTTTCCTGTTAATCCTAGCATGATAAAGAAGATTCAAAGAGAGTGAGATGCCAGCTCCTTTCATTCAGTCAGTAGCTTCAAACATTTCTGGACGTTTTTCAATGGCAAAAATCAATGAATATTGTAAATGCACAAACAGTAATATCTCCACATTGCAAGGTGCAATTCTGAAATTTTTTGCTTTTTCCTGTTAATCCTAGCATGATAAACAAGATTCAAAGAGAGTGAGATGCCAGCTCCTTTCATTCAGTCAGTAGCTTCAAACATTTCTGGTATATGAAAAACATGTTTTTCAATGGCAAAAATCAATGAATATTGTAAATGCACAAACAGTAATATCTCCACATTGCAAGGTGCAATTCTGAAATTTTTTGCTTTTTCCTGTTAATCCTAGCATGATAAAGAAGATTCAAATAGAGTGAGATGCCAGCTCCTTTCATTCAGTCAGTAGCTTCAAACATTTCTGGTATATGAAAAACATGTTTTTCAATGGCAAAAATCAATGAATATTGTAAATGCACAAACAGTAATATCTCCACATTGCAAGGTGCAATTCTGAAATTTTTTGCTTTTTCCTGTTAATCCTAGCATGATAAAGAAGATTCAAAGAGAGTGAGATGCCAGCTCCTTTCATTCAGTCAGTAGCTTCAAACATTTCTGGTATATGAAAAACATGTTTTTCAATGGCAAAAATCAATGAATATTGTAAATGCACAAACAGTAATATCTCCACATTGCAAGGTGCAATTCTGAAATTTTTTGCTTTTTCCTGCTAATCCTAGCATGATAAAGAAGATTCAAAGAGAGTGAGATGCCAGCTCCTTTCATTCAGTCAGTAGCTTCAAACATTTCTGGACGTTTTTCAATGGCAAAAATCAATGAATATTGTAAATGCACAAACAGTAATATCTCCACATTGCAAGGTGCAATTCTGAAATTTTTTGCTTTTTCCTGCTAATCCTAGCATGATAAAGAAGATTCAAAGAGAGTGAGATGCCAGCTCCTTTCATTCAGTCAGTAGCTTCAAACATTTCTGGTATATGAAAAACATGTTTTTCAATGGCAAAAATCAATGAATATTGTAAATGCACAAACAGTAATATCTCCACATTGCAATGTGCAATTCTGAAATTTTTTGCTTTTTCCTGCTAATCCTAGCATGATAAAGAAGATTCAAAGAGAGTGAGATGCCAGCTCCTTTCATTCAGTCAGTAGCTTCAAACATTTCTGGACGTTTTTCAATGGCAAAAATCAATGAATATTGTAAATGCACAAACAGTAATATCTCCACATTGCAAGGTGCAATTCTGAAATTTTTTGCTTTTTCCTGCTAATCCTAGCATGATAAAGAAGATTCAAAGAGAGTGAGATGCCATCTCCTTTCATTCAGTCAGTAGCTTCAAACATTTCTGGTATATGAAAAACATGTTTTTCAATGGCAAAAATCAATGAATATTGTAAATGCACAAACAGTAATATCTCCACATTGCAAGGTGCAATTCTGAAATTTTTAGCTTTTTCCTGTTAATCCTAGCATGATAAAGAAGATTCAAAGAGAGTGAGATGCCAGCTCCTTTCATTCAGTCAGTAGCTTCAAACATTTCTGGACGTTTTTCAATGGCAAGAATCAATGAATATTGTAAATGCACAAACAGTAATATCTCCACATTGCAAGGTGCAATTCTGAAATTTTTTGCTTTTTCCTGTTAATCCTAGCATGATAAACAAGATTCAAAGAGAGTGAGATGCCAGCTCCTTTCATTCAGTCAGTAGCTTCAAACATTTCTGGTATATGAAAAACATGTTTTTCAATGGCAAAAATCAATGAATATTGTAAATGCACAAACAGTAATATCTCCACATTGCAAGGTGCAATTCTGAAATTTTTTGCTTTTTCCTGTTAATCCTAGCATGATAAAGAAGATTCAAAGAGAGTGAGATGCCAGCTCCTTTCATTCAGTCAGTAGCTTCAAACATTTCTGGTATATGAAAAACATGTTTTTCAATGGCAAAAATCAATGAATATTGTAAATGCACAAACAGTAATATCTCCACATTGCAAGGTGCAATTCTGAAATTTTTTGCTTTTTCCTGTTAATCCTAGCATGATAAAGAAGATTCAAAGAGAGTGAGATGCCAGCTCCTTTCATTCAGTCAGTAGCTTCAAACATTTCTGGTATATGAAAAACATGTTTTTCAATGGCAAAAATCAATGAATATTGTAAATGCACAAACAGTAATATCTCCACATTGCAAGGTGCAATTCTGAAATTTTTTGCTTTTTCCTGCTAATCCTAGCATGATAAAGAAGATTCAAAGAGAGTGAGATGCCAGCTCCTTTCATTCAGTCAGTAGCTTCAAACATTTCTGGACGTTTTTCAATGGCAAAAATCAATGAATATTGTAAATGCACAAACAGTAATATCTCCACATTGCAAGGTGCAATTCTGAAATTTTTTGCTTTTTCCTGCTAATCCTAGCATGATAAAGAAGATTCAAAGAGAGTGAGATGCCAGCTCCTTTCATTCAGTCAGTAGCTTCAAACATTTCTGGTATATGAAAAACATGTTTTTCAATGGCAAAAATCAATGAATATTGTAAATGCACAAACAGTAATATCTCCACATTGCAAGGTGCAATTCTGAAATTTTTTGCTTTTTCCTGCTAATCCTAGCATGATAAAGAAGATTCAAAGAGAGTGAGATGCCATCTCCTTTCATTCAGTCAGTAGCTTCAAACATTTCTGGACGTTTTTCAATGGCAAAAATCAATGAATATTGTAAATGCACAAACAGTAATATCTCCACATTGCAAGGTGCAATTCTGAAATTTTTTGCTTTTTCCTGTTAATCCTAGCATGATAAAGAAGATTCAAAGAGAGTGAGATGCCAGCTCCTTTCATTCAGTCAGTAGCTTCAAACATTTCTGGTATATGAAAAACATGTTTTTCAATGGCAAAAATCAATGAATATTGTAAATGCACAAACAGTAATATCTCCACATTGCAAGGTGCAATTCTGAAATTTTTTGCTTTTTCCTGTTAATCCTAGCATGATAAAGAAGATTCAAAGAGAGTGAGATGCCACAGCTCCTTTCATTCAGTCAGTAGCTTCAAACATTTCTGGTATATGAAAAACATGTTTTTCAATGGCAAAAATCAATGAATATTGTAAATGCACAAACAGTAATATCTCCACATTGCAAGGTGCAATTCTGAAATTTTTTGCTTTTTCCTGTTAATCCTAGCATGATAAAGAAGATTCAAAGAGAGTGAGATGCCAGCTCCTTTCATTCAGTCAGTAGCTTCAAACATTTCTGGTATATGAAAAACATGTTTTTCAATGGCAAAAATCAATGAATATTGTAAATGCACAAACAGTAATATCTCCACATTGCAAGGTGCAATTCTGAAATTTTTTGCTTTTTCCTGTTAATCCTAGCATGATAAAGAAGATTCAAATAGAGTGAGATGCCAGCTCCTTTCATTCAGTCAGTAGCTTCAAACATTTCTGGTATATGAAAAACATGTTTTTCAATGGCAAAAATCAATGAATATTGTAAATGCACAAACAGTAATATCTCCACATTGCAAGGTGCAATTCTGAAATTTTTTGCTTTTTCCTGTTAATCCTAGCATGATAAAGAAGATTCAAAGAGAGTGAGATGCCAGCTCCTTTCATTCAGTCAGTAGCTTCAAACATTTCTGGTATATGAAAAACATGTTTTTCAATGGCAAAAATCAATGAATATTGTAAATGCACAAACAGTAATATCTCCACATTGCAAGGTGCAATTCTGAAATTTTTTGCTTTTTCCTGCTAATCCTAGCATGATAAAGAAGATTCAAAGAGAGTGAGATGCCAGCTCCTTTCATTCAGTCAGTAGCTTCAAACATTTCTGGACGTTTTTCAATGGCAAAAATCAATGAATATTGTAAATGCACAAACAGTAATATCTCCACATTGCAAGGTGCAATTCTGAAATTTTTTGCTTTTTCCTGCTAATCCTAGCATGATAAAGAAGATTCAAAGAGAGTGAGATGCCAGCTCCTTTCATTCAGTCAGTAGCTTCAAACATTTCTGGTATATGAAAAACATGTTTTTCAATGGCAAAAATCAATGAATATTGTAAATGCACAAACAGTAATATCTCCACATTGCAAGGTGCAATTCTGAAATTTTTTGCTTTTTCCTGCTAATCCTAGCATGATAAAGAAGATTCAAAGAGAGTGAGATGCCATCTCCTTTCATTCAGTCAGTAGCTTCAAACATTTCTGGACGTTTTTCAATGGCAAAAATCAATGAATATTGTAAATGCACAAACAGTAATATCTCCACATTGCAAGGTGCAATTCTGAAATTTTTTGCTTTTTCCTGTTAATCCTAGCATGATAAAGAAGATTCAAAGAGAGTGAGATGCCAGCTCCTTTCATTCAGTCAGTAGCTTCAAACATTTCTGGTATATGAAAAACATGTTTTTCAATGGCAAAAATCAATGAATATTGTAAATGCACAAACAGTAATATCTCCACATTGCAAGGTGCAATTCTGAAATTTTTTGCTTTTTCCTGTTAATCCTAGCATGATAAAGAAGATTCAAAGAGAGTGAGATGCCACAGCTCCTTTCATTCAGTCAGTAGCTTCAAACATTTCTGGTATATGAAAAACATGTTTTTCAATGGCAAAAATCAATGAATATTGTAAATGCACAAACAGTAATATCTCCACATTGCAAGGTGCAATTCTGAAATTTTTAGCTTTTTCCTGTTAATCCTAGCATGATAAAGAAGATTCAAAGAGAGTGAGATGCCAGCTCCTTTCATTCAGTCAGTAGCTTCAAACATTTCTGGACGTTTTTCAATGGCAAGAATCAATGAATATTGTAAATGCACAAACAGTAATATCTCCACATTGCAAGGTGCAATTCTGAAATTTTTTGCTTTTTCCTGTTAATCCTAGCATGATAAACAAGATTCAAAGAGAGTGAGATGCCAGCTCCTTTCATTCAGTCAGTAGCTTCAAACATTTCTGGTATATGAAAAACATGTTTTTCAATGGCAAAAATCAATGAATATTGTAAATGCACAAACAGTAATATCTCCACATTGCAAGGTGCAATTCTGAAATTTTTTGCTTTTTCCTGTTAATCCTAGCATGATAAAGAAGATTCAAAGAGAGTGAGATGCCAGCTCCTTTCATTCAGTCAGTAGCTTCAAACATTTCTGGTATATGAAAAACATGTTTTTCAATGGCAAAAATCAATGAATATTGTAAATGCACAAACAGTAATATCTCCACATTGCAAGGTGCAATTCTGAAATTTTTTGCTTTTTCCTGTTAATCCTAGCATGATAAAGAAGATTCAAAGAGAGTGAGATGCCAGCTCCTTTCATTCAGTCAGTAGCTTCAAACATTTCTGGTATATGAAAAACATGTTTTTCAATGGCAAAAATCAATGAATATTGTAAATGCACAAACAGTAATATCTCCACATTGCAAGGTGCAATTCTGAAATTTTTTGCTTTTTCCTGCTAATCCTAGCATGATAAAGAAGATTCAAAGAGAGTGAGATGCCAGCTCCTTTCATTCAGTCAGTAGCTTCAAACATTTCTGGACGTTTTTCAATGGCAAAAATCAATGAATATTGTAAATGCACAAACAGTAATATCTCCACATTGCAAGGTGCAATTCTGAAATTTTTTGCTTTTTCCTGCTAATCCTAGCATGATAAAGAAGATTCAAAGAGAGTGAGATGCCAGCTCCTTTCATTCAGTCAGTAGCTTCAAACATTTCTGGTATATGAAAAACATGTTTTTCAATGGCAAAAATCAATGAATATTGTAAATGCACAAACAGTAATATCTCCACATTGCAAGGTGCAATTCTGAAATTTTTTGCTTTTTCCTGCTAATCCTAGCATGATAAAGAAGATTCAAAGAGAGTGAGATGCCATCTCCTTTCATTCAGTCAGTAGCTTCAAACATTTCTGGACGTTTTTCAATGGCAAAAATCAATGAATATTGTAAATGCACAAACAGTAATATCTCCACATTGCAAGGTGCAATTCTGAAATTTTTTGCTTTTTCCTGTTAATCCTAGCATGATAAAGAAGATTCAAAGAGAGTGAGATGCCAGCTCCTTTCATTCAGTCAGTAGCTTCAAACATTTCTGGTATATGAAAAACATGTTTTTCAATGGCAAAAATCAATGAATATTGTAAATGCACAAACAGTAATATCTCCACATTGCAAGGTGCAATTCTGAAATTTTTTGCTTTTTCCTGTTAATCCTAGCATGATAAAGAAGATTCAAAGAGAGTGAGATGCCACAGCTCCTTTCATTCAGTCAGTAGCTTCAAACATTTCTGGTATATGAAAAACATGTTTTTCAATGGCAAAAATCAATGAATATTGTAAATGCACAAACAGTAATATCTCCACATTGCAAGGTGCAATTCTGAAATTTTTTGCTTTTTCCTGTTAATCCTAGCATGATAAAGAAGATTCAAAGAGAGTGAGATGCCAGCTCCTTTCATTCAGTCAGTAGCTTCAAACATTTCTGGTATATGAAAAACATGTTTTTCAATGGCAAAAATCAATGAATATTGTAAATGCACAAACAGTAATATCTCCACATTGCAAGGTGCAATTCTGAAATTTTTTGCTTTTTCCTGTTAATCCTAGCATGATAAAGAAGATTCAAATAGAGTGAGATGCCAGCTCCTTTCATTCAGTCAGTAGCTTCAAACATTTCTGGTATATGAAAAACATGTTTTTCAATGGCAAAAATCAATGAATATTGTAAATGCACAAACAGTAATATCTCCACATTGCAAGGTGCAATTCTGAAATTTTTTGCTTTTTCCTGTTAATCCTAGCATGATAAAGAAGATTCAAAGAGAGTGAGATGCCAGCTCCTTTCATTCAGTCAGTAGCTTCAAACATTTCTGGTATATGAAAAACATGTTTTTCAATGGCAAAAATCAATGAATATTGTAAATGCACAAACAGTAATATCTCCACATTGCAAGGTGCAATTCTGAAATTTTTTGCTTTTTCCTGCTAATCCTAGCATGATAAAGAAGATTCAAAGAGAGTGAGATGCCAGCTCCTTTCATTCAGTCAGTAGCTTCAAACATTTCTGGACGTTTTTCAATGGCAAAAATCAATGAATATTGTAAATGCACAAACAGTAATATCTCCACATTGCAAGGTGCAATTCTGAAATTTTTTGCTTTTTCCTGCTAATCCTAGCATGATAAAGAAGATTCAAAGAGAGTGAGATGCCAGCTCCTTTCATTCAGTCAGTAGCTTCAAACATTTCTGGTATATGAAAAACATGTTTTTCAATGGCAAAAATCAATGAATATTGTAAATGCACAAACAGTAATATCTCCACATTGCAAGGTGCAATTCTGAAATTTTTTGCTTTTTCCTGCTAATCCTAGCATGATAAAGAAGATTCAAAGAGAGTGAGATGCCATCTCCTTTCATTCAGTCAGTAGCTTCAAACATTTCTGGACGTTTTTCAATGGCAAAAATCAATGAATATTGTAAATGCACAAACAGTAATATCTCCACATTGCAAGGTGCAATTCTGAAATTTTTTGCTTTTTCCTGTTAATCCTAGCATGATAAAGAAGATTCAAAGAGAGTGAGATGCCAGCTCCTTTCATTCAGTCAGTAGCTTCAAACATTTCTGGTATATGAAAAACATGTTTTTCAATGGCAAAAATCAATGAATATTGTAAATGCACAAACAGTAATATCTCCACATTGCAAGGTGCAATTCTGAAATTTTTTGCTTTTTCCTGTTAATCCTAGCATGATAAAGAAGATTCAAAGAGAGTGAGATGCCACAGCTCCTTTCATTCAGTCAGTAGCTTCAAACATTTCTGGTATATGAAAAACATGTTTTTCAATGGCAAAAATCAATGAATATTGTAAATGCACAAACAGTAATATCTCCACATTGCAAGGTGCAATTCTGAAATTTTTTGCTTTTTCCTGTTAATCCTAGCATGATAAAGAAGATTCAAAGAGAGTGAGATGCCAGCTCCTTTCATTCAGTCAGTAGCTTCAAACATTTCTGGTATATGAAAAACATGTTTTTCAATGGCAAAAATCAATGAATATTGTAAATGCACAAACAGTAATATCTCCACATTGCAAGGTGCAATTCTGAAATTTTTTGCTTTTTCCTGTTAATCCTAGCATGATAAAGAAGATTCAAATAGAGTGAGATGCCAGCTCCTTTCATTCAGTCAGTAGCTTCAAACATTTCTGGTATATGAAAAACATGTTTTTCAATGGCAAAAATCAATGAATATTGTAAATGCACAAACAGTAATATCTCCACATTGCAAGGTGCAATTCTGAAATTTTTTGCTTTTTCCTGTTAATCCTAGCATGATAAAGAAGATTCAAAGAGAGTGAGATGCCAGCTCCTTTCATTCAGTCAGTAGCTTCAAACATTTCTGGTATATGAAAAACATGTTTTTCAATGGCAAAAATCAATGAATATTGTAAATGCACAAACAGTAATATCTCCACATTGCAAGGTGCAATTCTGAAATTTTTTGCTTTTTCCTGCTAATCCTAGCATGATAAAGAAGATTCAAAGAGAGTGAGATGCCAGCTCCTTTCATTCAGTCAGTAGCTTCAAACATTTCTGGACGTTTTTCAATGGCAAAAATCAATGAATATTGTAAATGCACAAACAGTAATATCTCCACATTGCAAGGTGCAATTCTGAAATTTTTTGCTTTTTCCTGCTAATCCTAGCATGATAAAGAAGATTCAAAGAGAGTGAGATGCCAGCTCCTTTCATTCAGTCAGTAGCTTCAAACATTTCTGGTATATGAAAAACATGTTTTTCAATGGCAAAAATCAATGAATATTGTAAATGCACAAACAGTAATATCTCCACATTGCAAGGTGCAATTCTGAAATTTTTTGCTTTTTCCTGCTAATCCTAGCATGATAAAGAAGATTCAAAGAGAGTGAGATGCCAGCTCCTTTCATTCAGTCAGTAGCTTCAAACATTTCTGGACGTTTTTCAATGGCAAAAATCAATGAATATTGTAAATGCACAAACAGTAATATCTCCACATTGCAAGGTGCAATTCTGAATTTTTTTGCTTTTTCCTGCTAATCCTAGCATGATAAAGAAGATTCAAAGAGAGTGAGATGCCAGCTCCTTTCATTCAGTCAGTAGCTTCAAACATTTCTGGTATATGAAAAACATGTTTTTCAATGGCAAAAATCAATGAATATTGTAAATGCACAAACAGTAATATCTCCACATTGCAAGGTGCAATTCTGAAATTTTTTGCTTTTTCCTGCTAATCCTAGCATGATAAAGAAGATTCAAAGAGAGTGAGATGCCATCTCCTTTCATTCAGTCAGTAGCTTCAAACATTTCTGGTATATGAAAAACATGTTTTTCAATGGCAAAAATCAATGAATATTGTAAATGCACAAACAGTAATATCTCCACATTGCAAGGTGCAATTCTGAAATTTTTAGCTTTTTCCTGTTAATCCTAGCATGATAAAGAAGATTCAAAGAGAGTGAGATGCCAGCTCCTTTCATTCAGTCAGTAGCTTCAAACATTTCTGGACGTTTTTCAATGGCAAGAATCAATGAATATTGTAAATGCACAAACAGTAATATCTCCACATTGCAAGGTGCAATTCTGAAATTTTTTGCTTTTTCCTGTTAATCCTAGCATGATAAACAAGATTCAAAGAGAGTGAGATGCCAGCTCCTTTCATTCAGTCAGTAGCTTCAAACATTTCTGGTATATGAAAAACATGTTTTTCAATGGCAAAAATCAATGAATATTGTAAATGCACAAACAGTAATATCTCCACATTGCAAGGTGCAATTCTGAAATTTTTTGCTTTTTCCTGTTAATCCTAGCATGATAAAGAAGATTCAAAGAGAGTGAGATGCCAGCTCCTTTCATTCAGTCAGTAGCTTCAAACATTTCTGGTATATGAAAAACATGTTTTTCAATGGCAAAAATCAATGAATATTGTAAATGCACAAACAGTAATATCTCCACATTGCAAGGTGCAATTCTGAAATTTTTTGCTTTTTCCTGTTAATCCTAGCATGATAAAGAAGATTCAAAGAGAGTGAGATGCCAGCTCCTTTCATTCAGTCAGTAGCTTCAAACATTTCTGGTATATGAAAAACATGTTTTTCAATGGCAAAAATCAATGAATATTGTAAATGCACAAACAGTAATATCTCCACATTGCAAGGTGCAATTCTGAAATTTTTTGCTTTTTCCTGCTAATCCTAGCATGATAAAGAAGATTCAAAGAGAGTGAGATGCCAGCTCCTTTCATTCAGTCAGTAGCTTCAAACATTTCTGGACGTTTTTCAATGGCAAAAATCAATGAATATTGTAAATGCACAAACAGTAATATCTCCACATTGCAAGGTGCAATTCTGAAATTTTTTGCTTTTTCCTGCTAATCCTAGCATGATAAAGAAGATTCAAAGAGAGTGAGATGCCAGCTCCTTTCATTCAGTCAGTAGCTTCAAACATTTCTGGTATATGAAAAACATGTTTTTCAATGGCAAAAATCAATGAATATTGTAAATGCACAAACAGTAATATCTCCACATTGCAAGGTGCAATTCTGAAATTTTTTGCTTTTTCCTGCTAATCCTAGCATGATAAAGAAGATTCAAAGAGAGTGAGATGCCATCTCCTTTCATTCAGTCAGTAGCTTCAAACATTTCTGGACGTTTTTCAATGGCAAAAATCAATGAATATTGTAAATGCACAAACAGTAATATCTCCACATTGCAAGGTGCAATTCTGAAATTTTTTGCTTTTTCCTGTTAATCCTAGCATGATAAAGAAGATTCAAAGAGAGTGAGATGCCAGCTCCTTTCATTCAGTCAGTAGCTTCAAACATTTCTGGTATATGAAAAACATGTTTTTCAATGGCAAAAATCAATGAATATTGTAAATGCACAAACAGTAATATCTCCACATTGCAAGGTGCAATTCTGAAATTTTTTGCTTTTTCCTGTTAATCCTAGCATGATAAAGAAGATTCAAAGAGAGTGAGATGCCACAGCTCCTTTCATTCAGTCAGTAGCTTCAAACATTTCTGGTATATGAAAAACATGTTTTTCAATGGCAAAAATCAATGAATATTGTAAATGCACAAACAGTAATATCTCCACATTGCAAGGTGCAATTCTGAAATTTTTTGCTTTTTCCTGTTAATCCTAGCATGATAAAGAAGATTCAAAGAGAGTGAGATGCCAGCTCCTTTCATTCAGTCAGTAGCTTCAAACATTTCTGGTATATGAAAAACATGTTTTTCAATGGCAAAAATCAATGAATATTGTAAATGCACAAACAGTAATATCTCCACATTGCAAGGTGCAATTCTGAATTTTTTTGCTTTTTCCTGCTAATCCTAGCATGATAAAGAAGATTCAAAGAGAGTGAGATGCCAGCTCCTTTCATTCAGTCAGTAGCTTCAAACATTTCTGGTATATGAAAAACATGTTTTTCAATGGCAAAAATCAATGAATATTGTAAATGCACAAACAGTAATATCTCCACATTGCAAGGTGCAATTCTGAAATTTTTTGCTTTTTCCTGCTAATCCTAGCATGATAAAGAAGATTCAAAGAGAGTGAGATGCCAGCTCCTTTCATTCAGTCAGTAGCTTCAAACATTTCTGGTATATGAAAAACATGTTTTTCAATGGCAAAAATCAATGAATATTGTAAATGCACAAACAGTAATATCTCCACATTGCAAGGTGCAATTCTGAAATTTTTAGCTTTTTCCTGTTAATCCTAGCATGATAAAGAAGATTCAAAGAGAGTGAGATGCCAGCTCCTTTCATTCAGTCAGTAGCTTCAAACATTTCTGGACGTTTTTCAATGGCAAAAATCAATGAATATTGTAAATGCACAAACAGTAATATCTCCACATTGCAAGGTGCAATTCTGAAATTTTTTGCTTTTTCCTGTTAATCCTAGCATGATAAACAAGATTCAAAGAGAGTGAGATGCCAGCTCCTTTCATTCAGTCAGTAGCTTCAAACATTTCTGGTATATGAAAAACATGTTTTTCAATGGCAAAAATCAATGAATATTGTAAATGCACAAACAGTAATATCTCCACATTGCAAGGTGCAATTCTGAAATTTTTTGCTTTTTCCTGTTAATCCTAGCATGATAAAGAAGATTCAAAGAGAGTGAGATGCCAGCTCCTTTCATTCAGTCAGTAGCTTCAAACATTTCTAGTATATGAAAAACATGTTTTTCAATGGCAAAAATCAATGAATATTGTAAATGCACAAACAGTAATATCTCCACATTGCAAGGTGCAATTCTGAAATTTTTTGCTTTTTCCTGTTAATCCTAGCATGATAAAGAAGATTCAAAGAGAGTGAGATGCCAGCTCCTTTCATTCAGTCAGTAGCTTCAAACATTTCTGGTATATGAAAAACATGTTTTTCAATGGCAAAAATCAATGAATATTGTAAATGCACAAACAGTAATATCTCCACATTGCAAGGTGCAATTCTGAAATTGTTTGCTTTTTCCTGCTAATCCTAGCATGATAAGGAAGATTCAAAGAGAGTGAGATGCCAGCTAATTTCATTCAGTCAGTAGCTTCAAACATTTCTGGACGTTTTTCAATGGCAAAAATCAATGAATATTGTAAATGCACAAACAGTAATATCTCCACATTGCAAGGTGCAATTCTGAAATTTTTTGCTTTTTCCTGTTAATCCTAGCATGATAAAGAAGATTCAAAGAGAGTGAGATGCCAGCTCCTTTCATTCAGTCAGTAGCTTCAAACATTTCTGGTATATGAAAAACATGTTTTTCAATGGCAAAAATCAATGAATATTGTAAATGCACAAACAGTAATATCTCCACATTGCAAGGTGCAATTCTGAAATTTTTTGCTTTTTCCTGTTAATCCTAGCATGATAAAGAAGATTCAAAGAGAGTGAGATGCCACAGCTCCTTTCATTCAGTCAGTAGCTTCAAACATTTCTGGTATATGAAAAACATGTTTTTCAATGGCAAAAATCAATGAATATTGTAAATGCACAAACAGTAATATCTCCACATTGCAAGGTGCAATTCTGAAATTTTTTGCTTTTTCCTGCTAATCCTAGCATGATAAAGAAGATTCAAAGAGAGTGAGATGCCAGCTCCTTTCATTCAGTCAGTAGCTTCAAACATTTCTGGTATATGAAAAACATGTTTTTCAATGGCAAAAATCAATGAATATTGTAAATGCACAAACAGTAATATCTCCACATTGCAAGGTGCAATTCAGAAATTTTTTGCTTTTTCCTGCTAATCCTAGCATGATAAAGAAGATTCAAAGAGAGTGAGATGCCAGCTCCTTTCATTCAGTCAGTAGCTTCAAACATTTCTGGACGTTTTTCAATGGCAAAAATCAATGAATATTGTAAATGCACAAACAGTAATATCTCCACATTGCAAGGTGCAATTCTGAAATTTTTTGCTTTTTCCTGTTAATCCTAGCATGATAAAGAAGATTCAAAGAGAGTGAGATGCCAGCTCCTTTCATTCAGTCAGTAGCTTCAAACATTTCTGGTATATGAAAAACATGTTTTTCAATGGCAAAAATCAATGAATATTGTAAATGCACAAACAGTAATATCTCCACATTGCAAGGTGCAATTCTGAAATTTTTTGCTTTTTCCTGTTAATCCTAGCATGATAAAGAAGATTCAAAGAGAGTGAGATGCCAGCTCCTTTCATTCAGTCAGTAGCTTCAAACATTTCTGGTATATGAAAAACATGTTTTTCAATGGCAAAAATCAATGAATATTGTAAATGCACAAACAGTAATATCTCCACATTGCAAGGTGCAATTCTGAAATTTTTTGCTTTTTCCTGCTAATCCTAGCATGATAAAGAAGATTCAAAGAGAGTGAGATGCCAGCTCCTTTCATTCAGTCAGTAGCTTCAAACATTTCTGGACGTTTTTCAATGGCAAAAATCAATGAATATTGTAAATGCACAAACAGTAATATCTCCACATTGCAAGGTGCAATTCTGAAATTTTTTGCTTTTTCCTGTTAATCCTAGCATGATAAAGAAGATTCAAATAGAGTGAGATGCCAGCTCCTTTCATTCAGTCAGTAGCTTCAAACATTTCTGGTATATGAAAAACATGTTTTTCAATGGCAAAAATCAATGAATATTGTAAATGCACAAACAGTAATATCTCCACATTGCAAGGTGCAATTCTGAAATTTTTTGCTTTTTCCTGCTAATCCTAGCATGATAAAGAAGATTCAAAGAGAGTGAGATGCCAGCTCCTTTCATTCAGTCAGTAGCTTCAAACATTTCTGGTATATGAAAAACATGTTTTTCAATGGCAAAAATCAATGAATATTGTAAATGCACAAACAGTAATATCTCCACATTGCAAGGTGCAATTCTGAAATTTTTTGCTTTTTCCTGCTAATCCTAGCATGATAAAGAAGATTCAAAGAGAGTGAGATGCCAGCTCCTTTCATTCAGTCAGTAGCTTCAAACATTTCTGGACGTTTTTCAATGGCAAAAATCAATGAATATTGTAAATGCACAAACAGTAATATCTCCACATTGCAAGGTGCAATTCTGAAATTTTTTGCTTTTTCCTGCTAATCCTTGCATGATAAAGAAGATTCAAAGAGAGTGAGATGCCAGCTCCTTTCATTCAGTCAGTAGCTTCAAACATTTCTGGACGTTTTTCAATGGCAAAAATCAATGAATATTGTAAATGCACAAACAGTAATATCTCCACATTGCAAGGTGCAATTCTGAAATTTTTTGCTTTTTCCTGTTAATCCTAGCATGATAAAGAAGATTCAAAGAGAGTGAGATGCCAGCTCCTTTCATTCAGTCAGTAGCTTCAAACATTTCTGGTATATGAAAAACATGTTTTTCAATGGCAAAAATCAATGAATATTGTAAATGCACAAACAGTAATATCTCCACATTGCAAGGTGCAATTCTGAAATTTTTTGCTTTTTCATGCTAATCCTAGCATGATAAAGAAGATTCAAAGAGAGTGAGATGCCAGCTCCTTTCATTCAGTCAGTAGCTTCAAACATTTCTGGTATATGAAAAACATGTTTTTCAATGGCAAAAATCAATGAATATTGTAAATGCACAAACAGTAATATCTCCACATTGCAAGGTGCAATTCAGAAATTTTTTGCTTTTTCCTGCTAATCCTAGCATGATAAAGAAGATTCAAAGAGAGTGAGATGCCAGCTCCTTTCATTCAGTCAGTAGCTTCAAACATTTCTGGACGTTTTTCAATGGCAAAAATCAATGAATATTGTAAATGCACAAACAGTAATATCTCCACATTGCAAGGTGCAATTCTGAAATTTTTTGCTTTTTCCTGTTAATCCTAGCATGATAAAGAAGATTCAAAGAGAGTGAGATGCCAGCTCCTTTCATTCAGTCAGTAGCTTCAAACATTTCTGGTATATGAAAAACATGTTTTTCAATGGCAAAAATCAATGAATATTGTAAATGCACAAACAGTAATATCTCCACATTGCAAGGTGCAATTCTGAAATTTTTTGCTTTTTCCTGCTAATCCTAGCATGATAAAGAAGATTCAAAGAGAGTGAGATGCCAGCTCCTTTCATTCAGTCAGTAGCTCCAAACATTTCTGGACGTTTTTCAATGGCAAAAATCAATGAATATTGTAAATGCACAAACAGTAATATCTCCACATTGCAAGGTGCAATTCTGAAATTTTTTGCTTTTTCCTGCTAATCCTAGCATGATAAAGAAGATTCAAAGAGAGTGAGATGCCAGCTCCTTTCATTCAGTCAGTAGCTTCAAACATTTCTGGTATATGAAAAACATGTTTTTCAATGGCAAAAATCAATGAATATTGTAAATGCACAAACAGTAATATCTCCACATTGCAAGGTGCAATTCTGAAATTTTTTGCTTTTTCCTGCTAATCCTAGCATGATAAAGAAGATTCAAAGAGAGTGAGATGCCAGCTCCTTTCATTCAGTCAGTAGCTTCAAACATTTCTGGACGTTTTTCAATGGCAAAAATCAATGAATATTGTAAATGCACAAACAGTAATATCTCCACATTGCAAGGTGCAATTCTGAAATTTTTTGCTTTTTCCTGTTAATCCTAGCATGATAAAGAAGATTCAAAGAGAGTGAGATGCCAGCTCCTTTCATTCAGTCAGTAGCTTCAAACATTTCTGGTATATGAAAAACATGTTTTTCAATGGCAAAAATCAATGAATATTGTAAATGCACAAACAGTAATATCTCCACATTGCAAGGTGCAATTCTGAAATTTTTTGCTTTTTCCTGTTAATCCTAGCATGATAAAGAAGATTCAAAGAGAGTGAGATGCCAGCTCCTTTCATTCAGTCAGTAGCTTCAAACATTTCTGGTATATGAAAAACATGTTTTTCAATGGCAAAAATCAATGAATATTGTAAATGCACAAACAGTAATATCTCCACATTGCAAGGTGCAATTCTGAAATTTTTTGCTTTTTCCTGTTAATCCTAGCATGATAAAGAAGATTCAAAGAGAGTGAGATGCCAGCTCCTTTCATTCAGTCAGTAGCTTCAAACATTTCTGGTATATGAAAAACATGTTTTTCAATGGCAAAAATCAATGAATATTGTAAATGCACAAACAGTAATATCTCCACATTGCAAGGTGCAATTCTGAAATTTTTTGCTTTTTCCTGCTAATCCTAGCATGATAAAGAAGATTCAAAGAGAGTGAGATGCCAGCTCCTTTCATTCAGTCAGTAGCTTCAAACATTTCTGGACGTTTTTCAATGGCAAAAATCAATGAATATTGTAAATGCACAAACAGTAATATCTCCACATTGCAAGGTGCAATTCTGAAATTTTTTGCTTTTTCCTGCTAATCCTAGCATGATAAAGAAGATTCAAAGAGAGTGAGATGCCAGCTCCTTTCATTCAGTCAGTAGCTTCAAACATTTCTGGTATATGAAAAACATGTTTTTCAATGGCAAAAATCAATGAATATTGTAAATGCACAAACAGTAATATCTCCACATTGCAAGGTGCAATTCTGAAATTTTTTGCTTTTTCCTGCTAATCCTAGCATGATAAAGAAGATTCAAAGAGAGTGAGATGCCAGCTCCTTTCATTCAGTCAGTAGCTTCAAACATTTCTGGACGTTTTTCAATGGCAAAAATCAATGAATATTGTAAATGCACAAACAGTAATATCTCCACATTGCAAGGTGCAATTCTGAAATTTTTTGCTTTTTCCTGCTAATCCTAGCATGATAAAGAAGATTCAAAGAGAGTGAGATGCCAGCTCCTTTCATTCAGTCAGTAGCTTCAAACATTTCTGGTATATGAAAAACATGTTTTTCAATGGCAAAAATCAATGAATATTGTAAATGCACAAACAGTAATATCTCCACATTGCAAGGTGCAATTCAGAAATTTTTTGCTTTTTCCTGCTAATCCTAGCATGATAAAGAAGATTCAAAGAGAGTGAGATGCCAGCTCCTTTCATTCAGTCAGTAGCTTCAAACATTTCTGGACGTTTTTCAATGGCAAAAATCAATGAATATTGTAAATGCACAAACAGTAATATCTCCACATTGCAAGGGGCAATTCTGAAATTTTTTGCTTTTTCCTGTTAATCCTAGCATGATAAAGAAGATTCAAAGAGAGTGAGATGCCAGCTCCTTTCATTCAGTCAGTAGCTTCAAACATTTCTGGTATATGAAAAACATGTTTTTCAATGGCAAAAATCAATGAATATTGTAAATGCACAAACAGTAATATCTCCACATTGCAAGGTGCAATTCTGAAATTTTTTGCTTTTTCCTGTTAATCATATCATGATAAAGAAGATTCAAAGAGAGTGAGATGCCAGCTCCTTTCATTCAGTCAGTAGCTTCAAACATTTCTGGTATATGAATAACATGATGTTTTTCAATGGCAAAAATCAATGAATATTGTAAATGCACAAACAGTAATATCTCCACATTGCAAGGTGCAATTCTGAAATTTTTTGCTTTTTCCTGCTAATCCTAGCATGATAAAGAAGATTCAAAGAGAGTGAGATGCCAGCTCCTTTCATTCAGTCAGTAGCTTCAAACATTTCTGGACGTTTTTCAATGGCAAAAATCAATGAATATTGTAAATGCACAAACAGTAATATCTCCACATTGCAAGGTGCAATTCTGAAATTTTTTGCTTTTTCCTGTTAATCCTAGCATGATAAAGAAGATTTAAAGAGAGTGAGATGCCAGCTCCTTTCATTCAGTCAGTAGCTGCAAACATTTCTGGTATATGAAAAACATGTTTTTCAATGGCAAAAATCAATGAATATTGTAAATGCACAAACAGTAATATCTCCACATTGCAAGATGCAATTCTGAAATTTTTTGCTTTTTCCTGCTAATCCTAGCATGATAAAGAAGATTCAAAGAGAGTGAGATGCCAGCTCCTTTCATTGTCAGTAGCTTCAAACATTTCTGGTATATGAAAAACATGTTTTTCAATGGCAAAAATCAATGAATATTGTAAATGCACAAACAGTAATATCTCCACATTGCAAGGTGCAATTCTGAAATTTTTTGCTTTTTCCTGCTAATCCTACCATGATAAAGAAGATTCAAAGAGAGTGAGATGCCAGCTCCTTTCATTCAGTCAGTAGCTTCAAACATTTCTGGTATATGAAAAACATGTTTTTCAATGGCAAAAATCAATGAATATTGTAAATGCACAAACAGTAATATCTCCACATTGCAAGGTGCAATTCTGAAATTTTTTGCTTTTTCCTGCTAATCCTAGCATGATAAAGAAGATTCAAAGAGAGTGAGATGCCAGCTCCTTTCATTCAGTCAGTAGCTTCAAACATTTCTGGACGTTTTTCAATGGCAAAAATCAATGAATATTGTAAATGCACAAACAGTAATATCTCCACATTGCAAGGTGCAATTCTGAAATTTTTTGCTTTTTCCTGTTAATCCTAGCATGATAAAGAAGATTCAAAGAGAGTGAGATGCCAGCTCCTTTCATTCAGTCAGTAGCTTCAAACATTTCTGGTATATGAAAAACATGTTTTTCAATGGCAAAAATCAATGAATATTGTAAATGCACAAACAGTAATATCTCCACATTGCAAGGTGCAATTCTGAAATTTTTTGCTTTTTCCTGCTAATCCTAGCATGATAAAGAAGATTCAAAGAGAGTGAGATGCCAGCTCCTTTCATTCAGTCAGTAGCTCCAAACATTTCTGGACGTTTTTCAATGGCAAAAATCAATGAATATTGTAAATGCACAAACAGTAATATCTCCACATTGCAAGGTGCAATTCTGAAATTTTTTGCTTTTTCCTGCTAATCCTAGCATGATAAAGAAGATTCAAAGAGAGTGAGATGCCAGCTCCTTTCATTCAGTCAGTAGCTTCAAACATTTCTGGTATATGAAAAACATGTTTTTCAATGGCAAAAATCAATGAATATTGTAAATGCACAAACAGTAATATCTCCACATTGCAAGGTGCAATTCTGAAATTTTTTGCTTTTTCCTGCTAATCCTAGCATGATAAAGAAGATTCAAAGAGAGTGAGATGCCAGCTCCTTTCATTCAGTCAGTAGCTTCAAACATTTCTGGACGTTTTTCAATGGCAAAAATCAATGAATATTGTAAATGCACAAACAGTAATATCTCCACATTGCAAGGTGCAATTCTGAAATTTTTTGCTTTTTCCTGTTAATCCTAGCATGATAAAGAAGATTCAAAGAGAGTGAGATGCCAGCTCCTTTCATTCAGTCAGTAGCTTCAAACATTTCTGGTATATGAAAAACATGTTTTTCAATGGCAAAAATCAATGAATATTGTAAATGCACAAACAGTAATATCTCCACATTGCAAGGTGCAATTCTGAAATTTTTTGCTTTTTCCTGTTAATCCTAGCATGATAAAGAAGATTCAAAGAGAGTGAGATGCCAGCTCCTTTCATTCAGTCAGTAGCTTCAAACATTTCTGGTATATGAAAAACATGTTTTTCAATGGCAAAAATCAATGAATATTGTAAATGCACAAACAGTAATATCTCCACATTGCAAGGTGCAATTCTGAAATTTTTTGCTTTTTCCTGTTAATCCTAGCATGATAAAGAAGATTCAAAGAGAGTGAGATGCCAGCTCCTTTCATTCAGTCAGTAGCTTCAAACATTTCTGGTATATGAAAAACATGTTTTTCAATGGCAAAAATCAATGAATATTGTAAATGCACAAACAGTAATATCTCCACATTGCAAGGTGCAATTCTGAAATTTTTTGCTTTTTCCTGCTAATCCTAGCATGATAAAGAAGATTCAAAGAGAGTGAGATGCCAGCTCCTTTCATTCAGTCAGTAGCTTCAAACATTTCTGGACGTTTTTCAATGGCAAAAATCAATGAATATTGTAAATGCACAAACAGTAATATCTCCACATTGCAAGGTGCAATTCTGAAATTTTTTGCTTTTTCCTGCTAATCCTAGCATGATAAAGAAGATTCAAAGAGAGTGAGATGCCAGCTCCTTTCATTCAGTCAGTAGCTTCAAACATTTCTGGTATATGAAAAACATGTTTTTCAATGGCAAAAATCAATGAATATTGTAAATGCACAAACAGTAATATCTCCACATTGCAAGGTGCAATTCTGAAATTTTTTGCTTTTTCCTGCTAATCCTAGCATGATAAAGAAGATTCAAAGAGAGTGAGATGCCAGCTCCTTTCATTCAGTCAGTAGCTTCAAACATTTCTGGACGTTTTTCAATGGCAAAAATCAATGAATATTGTAAATGCACAAACAGTAATATCTCCACATTGCAAGGTGCAATTCTGAAATTTTTTGCTTTTTCCTGCTAATCCTAGCATGATAAAGAAGATTCAAAGAGAGTGAGATGCCAGCTCCTTTCATTCAGTCAGTAGCTTCAAACATTTCTGGTATATGAAAAACATGTTTTTCAATGGCAAAAATCAATGAATATTGTAAATGCACAAACAGTAATATCTCCACATTGCAAGGTGCAATTCAGAAATTTTTTGCTTTTTCCTGCTAATCCTAGCATGATAAAGAAGATTCAAAGAGAGTGAGATGCCAGCTCCTTTCATTCAGTCAGTAGCTTCAAACATTTCTGGACGTTTTTCAATGGCAAAAATCAATGAATATTGTAAATGCACAAACAGTAATATCTCCACATTGCAAGGTGCAATTCTGAAATTTTTTGCTTTTTCCTGTTAATCCTAGCATGATAAAGAAGATTCAAAGAGAGTGAGATGCCAGCTCCTTTCATTCAGTCAGTAGCTTCAAACATTTCTGGTATATGAAAAACATGTTTTTCAATGGCAAAAATCAATGAATATTGTAAATGCACAAACAGTAATATCTCCACATTGCAAGGTGCAATTCTGAAATTTTTTGCTTTTTCCTGTTAATCATATCATGATAAAGAAGATTCAAAGAGAGTGAGATGCCAGCTCCTTTCATTCAGTCAGTAGCTTCAAACATTTCTGGTATATGAATAACATGATGTTTTTCAATGGCAAAAATCAATGAATATTGTAAATGCACAAACAGTAATATCTCCACATTGCAAGGTGCAATTCTGAAATTTTTTGCTTTTTCCTGCTAATCCTAGCATGATAAAGAAGATTCAAAGAGAGTGAGATGCCAGCTCCTTTCATTCAGTCAGTAGCTTCAAACATTTCTGGACGTTTTTCAATGGCAAAAATCAATGAATATTGTAAATGCACAAACAGTAATATCTCCACATTGCAAGGTGCAATTCTGAAATTTTTTGCTTTTTCCTGTTAATCCTAGCATGATAAAGAAGATTTAAAGAGAGTGAGATGCCAGCTCCTTTCATTCAGTCAGTAGCTTCAAACATTTCTGGTATATGAAAAACATGTTTTTCAATGGCAAAAATCAATGAATATTGTAAATGCACAAACAGTAATATCTCCACATTGCAAGATGCAATTCTGAAATTTTTTGCTTTTTCCTGCTAATCCTAGCATGATAAAGAAGATTCAAAGAGAGTGAGATGCCAGCTCCTTTCATTGTCAGTAGCTTCAAACATTTCTGGTATATGAAAAACATGTTTTTCAATGGCAAAAATCAATGAATATTGTAAATGCACAAACAGTAATATCTCCACATTGCAAGGTGCAATTCTGAAATTTTTTGCTTTTTCCTGCTAATCCTAGCATGATAAAGAAGATTCAAAGAGAGTGAGATGCCAGCTCCTTTCATTCAGTCAGTAGCTTCAAACATTTCTGGTATATGAAAAACATGTTTTTCAATGGCAAAAATCAATGAATATTGTAAATGCACAAACAGTAATATCTCCACATTGCAAGGTGCAATTCTGAAATTTGTTGCTTTTTCCTGCTAATCCTAGCATGATAAAGAAGATTCAAAGAGAGTGAGATGCCAGCTCCTTTCATTCAGTCAGTAGCTTCAAACATTTCTGGACGTTTTTCAATGGCAAAAATCAATGAATATTGTAAATGCACAAACAGTAATATCTCCACATTGCAAGGTGCAATTCTGAAATTTTTTGCTTTTTCCTGTTAATCCTAGCATGATAAAGAAGATTCAAAGAGAGTGAGATGCCAGCTCCTTTCATTCAGTCAGTAGCTTCAAACATTTCTGGTATATGAAAAACATGTTTTTCAATGGCAAAAATCAATGAATATTGTAATGCACAAACAGTAATATCTCCACATTGCAAGGTGCAATTCTGAAATTTTTTGCTTTTTCCTGTTAATCCTAGCATGATAAAGAAGATTCAAAGAGAGTGAGATGCCACAGCTCCTTTCATTCAGTCAGTAGCTTCAAACATTTCTGGTATATGAAAAACATGTTTTTCAATGGCAAAAATCAATGAATATTGTAAATGCACAAACAGTAATATCTCCACATTGCAAGGTGCAATTCTGAAATTTTTTGCTTTTTCCTGTTAATCCTAGCATGATAAAGAAGATTCAAAGAGAGTGAGATGCCACAGCTCCTTTCATTCAGTCAGTAGCTTCAAACATTTCTGGTATATGAAAAACATGTTTTTCAATGGCAAAAATCAATGAATATTGTAAATGCACAAACAGTAATATCTCCACATTGCAAGGTGCAATTCTGAAATTTTTTGTTTTTTCCTGCTAATCCTAGCATGATAAAGAAGATTCAAAGAGAGTGAGATGCCAGCTCCTTTCATTCAGTCAGTAGCTTCAAACATTTCTGGTATATGAAAAACATGTTTTTCAATGGCAAAAATCAATGAATATTGTAAATGCACAAACAGTAATATCTCCACATTGCAAGGTGCAATTCTGAAATTTTTAGCTTTTTCCTGTTAATCCTAGCATGATAAAGAAGATTCAAAGAGAGTGAGATGCCAGCTACTTTCATTCAGTCAGTAGCTTCAAACATTTCTGGACGTTTTTCAATGGCAAAAATCAATGAATATTGTAAATGCACAAACAGTAATATCTCCACATTGCAAGGTGCAATTCTGAAATTTTTTGCTTTTTCCTGTTAATCCTAGCATGATAAAGAAGATTCCAAGAGAGTGAGATGCCAGCTCCTTTCATTCAGTCAGTAGCTTCAAACATTTCTGGTATATGAAAAACATGTTTTTCAATGGCAAAAATCAATGAATATTGTAAATGCACAAACAGTAATATCTCCACATTGCAAGGTGCAATTCTGAAATTTTTTGCTTTTTCCTGCTAATCCTAGCATGATAAAGAAGATTCAAAGAGAGTGAGATGCCAGCTCCTTTCATTCAGTCAGTAGCTTCAAACATTTCTGGTATATGAAAAACATGTTTTTCAATGGCAAAAATCAATGAATATTGTAAATGCACAAACAGTAATATCTCCACATTGCAAGGTGCAATTCTGAAATTTTTTGCTTTTACCTGCTAATCCTAGCATGATAAAGAAGATTCAAAGAGAGTGAGATGCCAGCTCCTTTCATTCAGTCAGTAGCTTCAAACATTTCTGGACGTTTTTCAATGGCAAAAATCAATGAATATTGTAAATGCACAAACAGTAATATCTCCACATTGCAAGGTGCAATTCTGAAATTTTTTGCTTTTTCCTGTTAATCCTAGCATGATAAAGAAGATTCAAAGAGAGTGAGATGCCAGCTCCTTTCATTCAGTCAGTAGCTTCAAACATTTCTGGTATATGAATAACATGATGTTTTTCAATGGCAAAAATCAATGAATATTGTAAATGCACAAACAGTAATATCTCCACATTGCAAGGTGCAATTCTGAAATTTTTTGCTTTTTCCTGCTAATCCTAGCATGATAAAGAAGATTCAAAGAGAGTGAGATGCCAGCTCCTTTCATTCAGTCAGTAGCTTCAAACATTTCTGGACGTTTTTCAATGGCAAAAATCAATGAATATTGTAAATGCACAAACAGTAATATCTCCACATTGCAAGGTGCAATTCTGAAATTTTTTGCTTTTTCCTGTTAATCCTAGCATGATAAAGAAGATTTAAAGAGAGTGAGATGCCAGCTCCTTTCATTCAGTCAGTAGCTTCAAACATTTCTGGTATATGAAAAACATGTTTTTCAATGGCAAAAATCAATGAATATTGTAAATGCACAAACAGTAATATCTCCACATTGCAAGATGCAATTCTGAAATTTTTTGCTTTTTCCTGCTAATCCTAGCATGATAAAGAAGATTCAAAGAGAGTGAGATGCCAGCTCCTTTCATTGTCAGTAGCTTCAAACATTTCTGGTATATGAAAAACATGTTTTTCAATGGCAAAAATCAATGAATATTGTAAATGCACAAACAGTAATATCTCCACATTGCAAGGTGCAATTCTGAAATTTTTTGCTTTTTCCTGTTAATCCTAGCATGATAAAGAAGATTCAAAGAGAGTGAGATGCCAGCTCCTTTCATTCAGTCAGTAGCTTCAAACATTTCTGGTATATGAAAAACATGTTTTTCAATGGCAAAAATCAATGAATATTGTAAATGCACAAACAGTAATATCTCCACATTGCAAGGTGCAATTCTGAAATTTTTTGCTTTTTCCTGCTAATCCTAGCATGATAAAGAAGATTCAAAGAGAGTGAGATGCCAGCTCCTTTCATTCAGTCAGTAGCTTCAAACATTTCTGGTATATGAAAAACATGTTTTTCAATGGCAAAAATCAATGAATATTGTAAATGCACAAACAGTAATATCTCCACATTGCAAGGTGCAATTCAGAAATTTTTTGGTTTTTCCTGCTAATCCTAGCATGATAAAGAAGATTCAAAGAGAGTGAGATGCCAGCTCCTTTCATTCAGTCAGTAGCTTCAAACATTTCTGGACGTTTTTCAATGGCAAAAATCAATGAATATTGTAAATGCACAAACAGTAATATCTCTACATTGCAAGGTGCAATTCTGAAATTTTTTGCTTTTTCCTGTTAATCCTAGCATGATAAAGAAGATTCAAAGAGAGTGAGATGCCAGCTCCTTTCATTCAGTCAGTAGCTTCAAACATTTCTGGTATATGAAAAACATGTTTTTCAATGGCAAAAATCAATGAATATTGTAAATGCACAAACAGTAATATCTCCACATTGCAAGGTGCAATTCTGAAATTTTTTGCTTTTTCCTGTTAATCCTAGCATGATAAAGAAGATTCAAAGAGAGTGAGATGCCAGCTCCTTTCATTCAGTCAGTAGCTTCAAACATTTCTGGTATATGAAAAACATGTTTTCAATGGCAAAAATCAATGAATATTGTAAATGCACAAACAGTAATATCTCCACATTGCAAGGTGCAATTCTGAAATTTTTTGCTTTTTCCTGCTAATCCTAGCATGATAAAGAAGATTCAAAGAGAGTGAGATGCCAGCTCCTTTCATTCAGTCAGTAGCTTCAAACATTTCTGGACGTTTTTCAATGGCAAAAATCAATGAATATTGTAAATGCACAAACAGTAATATCTCCACATTGCAAGGTGCAATTCTGAAATTTTTTGCTTTTTCCTGTTAATCCTAGCATGATAAAGAAGATTCAAAGAGAGTGAGATGCCAGCTCCTTTCATTCAGTCAGTAGCTTCAAACATTTCTGGTATATGAAAAACATGTTTTTCAATGGCAAAAATCAATGAATATTGTAAATGCACAAACAGTAATATCTCCACATTGCAAGGTGCAATTCTGAAATTTTTTGCTTTTTCCTGCTAATCCTAGCATGATAAAGAAGATTCAAAGAGAGTGAGATGCCAGCTCCTTTCATTGTCAGTAGCTTCAAACATTTCTGGTATATGAAAAACATGTTTTTCAATGGCAAAAATCAATGAATATTGTAAATGCACAAACAGTAATATCTCCACATTGCAAGGTGCAATTCTGAAATTTTTTGCTTTTTCCTGCTAATCCTAGCATGATAAAGAAGATTCAAAGAGAGTGAGATGCCAGCTCCTTTCATTCAGTCAGTAGCTTCAAACATTTCTGGACGTTTTTCAATGGCAAAAATCAATGAATATTGTAAATGCACAAACAGTAATATCTCCACATTGCAAGGTGCAATTCTGAAATTTTTTGCTTTTTCCTGTTAATCCTAGCATGATAAAGAAGATTCAAAGAGAGTGAGATGCCAGCTCCTTTCATTCAGTCAGTAGCTTCAAACATTTCTGGTATATGAAAAACATGTTTTTCAATGGCAAAAATCAATGAATATTGTAAATGCACAAACAGTAATATCTCCACATTGCAAGGTGCAATTCTGAAATTTTTTGCTTTTTCCTGCTAATCCTAGCATGATAAAGAAGATTCAAAGAGAGTGAGATGCCAGCTCCTTTCATTCAGTCAGTAGCTTCAAACATTTCTGGTATATGAAAAACATGTTTTTCAATGGCAAAAATCAATGAATATTGTAAATGCACAAACAGTAATATCTCCACATTGCAAGGTGCAATTCAGAAATTTTTTGCTTTTTCCTGCTAATCCTAGCATGATAAAGAAGATTCAAAGAGAGTGAGATGCCAGCTCCTTTCATTCAGTCAGTAGCTTCAAACATTTCTGGACGTTTTTCAATGGCAAAAATCAATGAATATTGTAAATGCACAAACAGTAATATCTCCACATTGCAAGGTGCAATTCTGAAATTTTTTGCTTTTTCCTGTTAATCCTAGCATGATAAAGAAGATTCAAAGAGAGTGAGATGCCAGCTCCTTTCATTCAGTCAGTAGCTTCAAACATTTCTGGTATATGAAAAACATGTTTTTCAATGGCAAAAATCAATGAATATTGTAAATGCACAAACAGTAATATCTCCACATTGCAAGGTGCAATTCTGAAATTTTTTGCTTTTTCCTGTTAATCCTAGCATGATAAAGAAGATTCAAAGAGAGTGAGATGCCAGCTCCTTTCATTCAGTCAGTAGCTTCAAACATTTCTGGTATATGAAAAACATGTTTTTCAATGGCAAAAATCAATGAATATTGTAAATGCACAAACAGTAATATCTCCACATTGCAAGGTGCAATTCTGAAATTTTTTGCTTTTTCCTGCTAATCCTAGCATGATAAAGAAGATTCAAAGAGAGTGAGATGCCAGCTCCTTTCATTCAGTCAGTAGCTTCAAACATTTCTGGACGTTTTTCAATGGCAAAAATCAATGAATATTGTAAATGCACAAACAGTAATATCTCCACATTGCAAGGTGCAATTCTGAAATTTTTTGCTTTTTCCTGTTAATCCTAGCATGATAAAGAAGATTCAAAGAGAGTGAGATGCCAGCTCCTTTCATTCAGTCAGTAGCTTCAAACATTTCTGGTATATGAAAAACATGTTTTTCAATGGCAAAAATCAATGAATATTGTAAATGCACAAACAGTAATATCTCCACATTGCAAGGTGCAATTCTGAAATTTTTTGCTTTTTCCTGCTAATCCTAGCATGATAAAGAAGATTCAAAGAGAGTGAGATGCCAGCTCCTTTCATTCAGTCAGTAGCTTCAAACATTTCTGGTATATGAAAAACATGTTTTTCAATGGCAAAAATCAATGAATATTGTAAATGCACAAACAGTAATATCTCCACATTGCAAGGTGCAATTCTGAAATTTTTTGCTTTTTCCTGCTAATCCTAGCATGATAAAGAAGATTCAAAGAGAGTGAGATGCCAGCTCCTTTCATTCAGTCAGTAGCTTCAAACATTTCTGGTATATGAAAAACATGTTTTTCAATGGCAAAAATCAATGAATATTGTACATGCACAAACAGTAATATCTCCACATTGCAAGGTGCAATTCTGAAATTTTTAGCTTTTTCCTGTTAATCCTAGCATGATAAAGAAGATTCAAAGAGAGTGAGATGCCAGCTCCTTTCATTCAGTCAGTAGCTTCAAACATTTCTGGACGTTTTTCAATGGCAAAAATCAATGAATATTGTAAATGCACAAACAGTAATATCTCCACATTGCAAGGTGCAATTCTGAAATTTTTTGCTTTTTCCTGTTAATCCTAGCATGATAAAGAAGATTCAAAGAGAGTGAGATGCCAGCTCCTTTCATTCAGTCAGTAGCTTCAAACATTTCTGGACGTTTTTCAATGGCAAAAATCAATGAATATTGTAAATGCACAAACAGTAATATCTCCACATTGCAAGGTGCAATTCTGAAATTTTTTGCTTTTTCCTGTTAATCCTAGCATGATAAAGAAGATTCAAAGAGAGTGAGATGCCAGCTCCTTTCATTCAGTCAGTAGCTTCAAACATTTCTGGTATATGAAAAACATGTTTTTCAATGGCAAAAATCAATGAATATTGTAAATGCACAAACAGTAATATCTCCACATTGCAAGGTGCAATTCTGAAATTTTTTGCTTTTTCCTGCTAATCCTAGCATGATAAAGAAGATTCAAAGAGAGTGAGATGCCAGCTCCTTTCATTCAGTCAGTAGCTTCAAACATTTCTGGACGTTTTTCAATGGCAAAAATCAATGAATATTGTAAATGCACAAACAGTAATATCTCCACATTGCAAGGTGCAATTCTGAAATTTTTTGCTTTTTCCTGTTAATCCTAGCATGGTAAAGAAGATTCAAAGAGAGTGAGATGCCAGCTCCTTTCATTCAGTCAGTAGCTTCAAACATTTCTGGTATATGAAAAACATGTTTTTCAATGGCAAAAATCAATGAATATTGTAAATGCACAAACAGTAATATCTCCACATTGCAAGGTGCAATTCTGAAATTTTTTGCTTTTTCCTGCTAATCCTAGCATGATAAAGAAGATTCAAAGAGAGTGAGATGCCAGCTCCTTTCATTCAGTCAGTAGCTTCAAACATTTCTGGTATATGAAAAACATGTTTTTCAATGGCAAAAATCAATGAATATTGTAAATGCACAAACAGTAATATCTCCACATTGCAAGGTGCAATTCTGAAATTTTTTGCTTTTTCCTGCTAATCCTAGCATGATAAAGAAGATTCAAAGAGAGTGAGATGCCAGCTCCTTTCATTCAGTCAGTAGCTTCAAACATTTCTGGACGTTTTTCAATGGCAAAAATCAATGAATATTGTAAATGCACAAACAGTAATATCTCCACATTGCAAGGTGCAATTCTGAAATTTTTTGCTTTTTCCTGTTAATCCTAGCATGATAAAGAAGATTCAAAGAGAGTGAGATGCCAGCTCCTTTCATTCAGTCAGTAGCTTCAAACATTTCTGGTATATGAAAAACATGTTTTTCAATGGCAAAAATCAATGAATATTGTAAATGCACAAACCGTAATATCTCCACATTGCAAGGTGCAATTCTGAAATTTTTTGCTTTTTCCTGCTAATCCTAGCATGATAAAGAAGATTCAAAGAGAGTGAGATGCCAGCTCCTTTCATTGTCAGTAGCTTCAAACATTTCTGGTATATGAAAAACATGTTTTTCAATGGCAAAAATCAATGAATATTGTAAATGCACAAACAGTAATATCTCCACATTGCAAGGTGCAATTCTGAAATTTTTTGCTTTTTCCTGCTAATCCTAGCATGATAAAGAAGATTCAAAGAGAGTGAGATGCCAGCTCCTTTCATTCAGTCAGTAGCTTCAAACATTTCTGGACGTTTTTCAATGGCAAAAATCAATGAATATTGTAAATGCACAAACAGTAATATCTCCACATTGCAAGGTGCAATTCTGAAATTTTTTGCTTTTTCCTGTTAATCCTAGCATGATAAAGAAGATTCAAAGAGAGTGAGATGCCAGCTCCTTTCATTCAGTCAGTAGCTTCAAACATTTCTGGTATATGAAAAACATGTTTTTCAATGGCAAAAATCAATGAATATTGTAAATGCACAAACAGTAATATCTCCACATTGCAAGGTGCAATTCTGAAATTTTTTGCTTTTTCCTGCTAATCCTAGCATGATAAAGAAGATTCAAAGAGAGTGAGATGCCAGCTCCTTTCATTCAGTCAGTAGCTTCAAACATTTCTGGTATATGAAAAACATGTTTTTCAATGGCAAAAATCAATGAATATTGTAAATGCACAAACAGTAATATCTCCACATTGCAAGGTGCAATTCAGAAATTTTTTGCTTTTTCCTGCTAATCCTAGCATGATAAAGAAGATTCAAAGAGAGTGAGATGCCAGCTCCTTTCATTCAGTCAGTAGCTTCAAACATTTCTGGACGTTTTTCAATGGCAAAAATCAATGAATATTGTAAATGCACAAACAGTAATATCTCCACATTGCAAGGTGCAATTCTGAAATTTTTTGCTTTTTCCTGTTAATCCTAGCATGATAAAGAAGATTCAAAGAGAGTGAGATGCCAGCTCCTTTCATTCAGTCAGTAGCTTCAAACATTTCTGGTATATGAAAAACATGTTTTTCAATGGCAAAAATCAATGAATATTGTAAATGCACAAACAGTAATATCTCCACATTGCAAGGTGCAATTCTGAAATTTTTTGCTTTTTCCTGTTAATCCTAGCATGATAAAGAAGATTCAAAGAGAGTGAGATGCCAGCTCCTTTCATTCAGTCAGTAGCTTCAAACATTTCTGGTATATGAAAAACATGTTTTTCAATGGCAAAAATCAATGAATATTGTAAATGCACAAACAGTAATATCTCCACATTGCAAGGTGCAATTCTGAAATTTTTTGCTTTTTCCTGCTAATCCTAGCATGATAAAGAAGATTCAAAGAGAGTGAGATGCCAGCTCCTTTCATTCAGTCAGTAGCTTCAAACATTTCTGGACGTTTTTCAATGGCAAAAATCAATGAATATTGTAAATGCACAAACAGTAATATCTCCACATTGCAAGGTGCAATTCTGAAATTTTTTGCTTTTTCCTGTTAATCCTAGCATGATAAAGAAGATTCAAAGAGAGTGAGATGCCAGCTCCTTTCATTCAGTCAGTAGCTTCAAACATTTCTGGTATATGAAAAACATGTTTTTCAATGGCAAAAATCAATGAATATTGTAAATGCACAAACAGTAATATCTCCACATTGCAAGGTGCAATTCTGAAATTTTTTGCTTTTTCCTGCTAATCCTAGCATGATAAAGAAGATTCAAAGAGAGTGAGATGCCAGCTCCTTTCATTCAGTCAGTAGCTTGAAACATTTCTGGTATATGAAAAACATGTTTTTCAATGGCAAAAATCAATGAATATTGTAAATGCACAAACAGTAATATCTCCACATTGCAAGGTGCAATTCTGAAATTTTTTGCTTTTTCCTGCTAATCCTAGCATGATAAAGAAGATTCAAAGAGAGTGAGATGCCAGCTCCTTTCATTCAGTCAGTAGCTTCAAACATTTCTGGTATATGAAAAACATGTTTTTCAATGGCAAAAATCAATGAATATTGTAAATGCACAAACAGTAATATCTCCACATTGCAAGGTGCAATTCTGAAATTTTTAGCTTTTTCCTGTTAATCCTAGCATGATAAAGAAGATTCAAAGAGAGTGAGATGCCAGCTCCTTTCATTCAGTCAGTAGCTTCAAACATTTCTGGACGTTTTTCAATGGCAAAAATCAATGAATATTGTAAATGCACAAACAGTAATATCTCCACATTGCAAGGTGCAATTCTGAAATTTTTTGCTTTTTCCTGTTAATCCTAGCATGATAAAGAAGATTCAAAGAGAGTGAGATGCCAGCTCCTTTCATTCAGTCAGTAGCTTCAAACATTTCTGGTATATGAAAAACATGTTTTTCAATGGCAAAAATCAATGAATATTGTAAATGCACAAACAGTAATATCTCCACATTGCAAGGTGCAATTCTGAAATTTTTTGCTTTTTCCTGTTAATCCTAGCATGATAAAGAAGATTCAAAGAGAGTGAGATGCCAGCTCCTTTCATTCAGTCAGTAGCTTCAAACATTTCTGGTATATGAAAAACATGTTTTTCAATGGCAAAAATCAATGAATATTGTAAATGCACAAACAGTAATATCTCCACATTGCAAGGTGCAATTCTGAAATTTTTTGCTTTTTCCTGTTAATCCTAGCATGATAAAGAAGATTCAAAGAGAGTGAGATGCCAGCTCCTTTCATTCAGTCAGTAGCTTCAAACATTTCTGGTATATGAAAAACATGTTTTTCAATGGCAAAAATCAATGAATATTGTAAATGCACAAACAGTAATATCTCCACATTGCAAGGTGCAATTCTGAAATTTTTTGCTTTTTCCTGCTAATCCTAGCATGATAAAGAAGATTCAAAGAGAGTGAGATGCCAGCTCCTTTCATTCAGTCAGTAGCTTCAAACATTTCTGGTATATGAAAAACATGTTTTTCAATGGCAAAAATCAATGAATATTGTAAATGCACAAACAGTAATATCTCCACATTGCAAGGTGCAATTCTGAAATTTTTTGCTTTTTCCTGCTAATCCTAGCATGATAAAGAAGATTCAAAGAGAGTGAGATGCCAGCTCCTTTCATTCAGTCAGTAGCTTCAAACATTTCTGGACGTTTTTCAATGGCAAAAATCAATGAATATTGTAAATGCACAAACAGTAATATCTCCACATTGCAAGGTGCAATTCTGAAATTTTTTGCTTTTTCCTGTTAATCCTAGCATGATAAAGAAGATTCAAAGAGAGTGAGATGCCAGCTCCTTTCATTCAGTCAGTAGCTTCAAACATTTCTGGTATATGAAAAACATGTTTTTCAATGGCAAAAATCAATGAATATTGTAAATGCACAAACAGTAATATCTCCACATTGCAAGGTGCAATTCTGAAATTTTTTGCTTTTTCCTGTTAATCCTAGCATGATAAAGAAGATTCAAAGAGAGTGAGATGCCAGCTCCTTTCATTCAGTCAGTAGCTTCAAACATTTCTGGTATATGAAAAACATGTTTTTCAATGGCAAAAATCAATGAATATTGTAAATGCACAAACAGTAATATCTCCACATTGCAAGGTGCAATTCTGAAATTTTTTGCTTTTTCCTGTTAATCCTAGCATGATAAAGAAGATTCAAAGAGAGTGAGATGCCAGCTCCTTTCATTCAGTCAGTAGCTTCAAACATTTCTGGTATATGAAAAACATGTTTTTCAATGGCAAAAATCAATGAATATTGTAAATGCACAAACAGTAATATCTCCACATTGCAAGGTGCAATTCTGAAATTTTTTGCTTTTTCCTGCTAATCCTAGCATGATAAAGAAGATTCAAAGAGAGTGAGATGCCAGCTCCTTTCATTCAGTCAGTAGCTTCAAACATTTCTGGTATATGAAAAACATGTTTTTCAATGGCAAAAATCAATGAATATTGTAAATGCACAAACAGTAATATCTCCACATTGCAAGGTGCAATTCTGAAATTTTTTGCTTTTTCCTGCTAATCCTAGCATGATAAAGAAGATTCAAAGAGAGTGAGATGCCAGCTCCTTTCATTCAGTCAGTAGCTTCAAACATTTCTGGACGTTTTTCAATGGCAAAAATCAATGAATATTGTAAATGCACAAACAGTAATATCTCCACATTGCAAGGTGCAATTCTGAAATTTTTTGCTTTTTCCTGTTAATCCTAGCATGATAAAGAAGATTCAAAGAGAGTGAGATGCCAGCTCCTTTCATTCAGTCAGTAGCTTCAAACATTTCTGGTATATGAAAAACATGTTTTTCAATGGCAAAAATCAATGAATATTGTAAATGCACAAACAGTAATATCTCCACATTGCAAGGTGCAATTCTGAAATTTTTTGCTTTTTCCTGTTAATCCTAGCATGATAAAGAAGATTCAAAGAGAGTGAGATGCCAGCTCCTTTCATTCAGTCAGTAGCTTCAAACATTTCTGGTATATGAAAAACATGTTTTTCAATGGCAAAAATCAATGAATATTGTAAATGCACAAACAGTAATATCTCCACATTGCAAGGTGCAATTCTGAAATTTTTTGCTTTTTCCTGTTAATCCTAGCATGATAAAGAAGATTCAAAGAGAGTGAGATGCCAGCTCCTTTCATTCAGTCAGTAGCTTCAAACATTTCTGGTATATGAAAAACATGTTTTTCAATGGCAAAAATCAATGAATATTGTAAATGCACAAACAGTAATATCTCCACATTGCAAGGTGCAATTCTGAAATTTTTTGCTTTTTCCTGCTAATCCTAGCATGATAAAGAAGATTCAAAGAGAGTGAGATGCCAGCTCCTTTCATTCAGTCAGTAGCTTCAAACATTTCTGGTATATGAAAAACATGTTTTTCAATGGCAAAAATCAATGAATATTGTAAATGCACAAACAGTAATATCTCCACATTGCAAGGTGCAATTCTGAAATTTTTTGCTTTTTCCTGCTAATCCTAGCATGATAAAGAAGATTCAAAGAGAGTGAGATGCCAGCTCCTTTCATTCAGTCAGTAGCTTCAAACATTTCTGGACGTTTTTCAATGGCAAAAATCAATGAATATTGTAAATGCACAAACAGTAATATCTCCACATTGCAAGGTGCAATTCTGAAATTTTTTGCTTTTTCCTGTTAATCCTAGCATGATAAAGAAGATTCAAAGAGAGTGAGATGCCAGCTCCTTTCATTCAGTCAGTAGCTTCAAACATTTCTGGTATATGAAAAACATGTTTTTCAATGGCAAAAATCAATGAATATTGTAAATGCACAAACAGTAATATCTCCACATTGCAAGGTGCAATTCTGAAATTTTTTGCTTTTTCCTGTTAATCCTAGCATGATAAAGAAGATACAAAGAGAGTGAGATGCCACAGCTCCCTTCATTCAGTCAGTAGCTTCAAACATTTCTGGTATATGAAAAACATGTTTTTCAATGGCAAAAATCAATGAATATTGTAAATGCACAAACAGTAATATCTCCACATTGCAAGGTGCAATTCTGAAATTTTTTGCTTTTTCCTGCTAATCCTAGCATGATAAAGAAGATTCAAAGAGAGTGAGATGCCAGCTCCTTTCATTCAGTCAGTAGCTTCAAACATTTCTGGTATATGAAAAACATGTTTTTCAATGGCAAAAATCAATGAATATTGTAAATGCACAAACAGTAATATCTCCACATTGCAAGGTGCAATTCTGAAATTTTTTGCTTTTTCCTGCTAATCCTAGCATGATAAAGAAGATTCAAAGAGAGTGAGATGCCAGCTCCTTTCATTCAGTCAGTAGCTTCAAACATTTCTGGACGTTTTTCAATGGCAAAAATCAATGAATATTGTAAATGCACAAACAGTAATATCTCCACATTGCAAGGTGCAATTCTGAAATTTTTTGCTTTTTCCTGCTAATCCTGGCATGATAAAGAAGATTCAAAGAGAGTGAGATGCCAGCTCCTTTCATTCAGTCAGTAGCTTCAAACATTTCTGGTATATGAAAAACATGTTTTTCAATGGCAAAAATCAATGAATATTGTAAATGCACAAACAGTAATATCTCCACATTGCAAGGTGCAATTCTGAAATTTTTTGCTTTTTCCTGCTAATCCTAGCATGATAAAGAAGATTCAAAGAGAGTGAGATGCCAGCTCCTTTCATTCAGTCAGTAGCTTCAAACATTTCTGGTATATGAAAAACATGTTTTTCAATGGCAAAAATCAATGAATATTGTAAATGCACAAACAGTAATATCTCCACATTGCAAGGTGCAATTCTGAATTTTTTTGCTTTTTCCTGCTAATCCTAGCATGATAAAGAAGATTCAAAGAGAGTGAGATGCCAGCTCCTTTCATTCAGTCAGTAGCTTCAAACATTTCTGGTATATGAAAAACATGTTTTTCAATGGCAAAAATCAATGAATATTGTAAATGCACAAACAGTAATATCTCCACATTGCAAGGTGCAATTCTGAAATTTTTAGCTTTTTCCTGTTAATCCTAGCATGATAAAGAAGATTCAAAGAGAGTGAGATGCCAGCTCCTTTCATTCAGTCAGTAGCTTCAAACATTTCTGGACGTTTTTCAATGGCAAAAATCAATGAATATTGTAAATGCACAAACAGTAATATCTCCACATTGCAAGGTGCAATTCTGAAATTTTTTGCTTTTTCCTGTTAATCCTAGCATGATAAAGAAGATTCAAAGAGAGTGAGATGCCAGCTCCTTTCATTCAGTCAGTAGCTTCAAACATTTCTGGTATATGAAAAACATGTTTTTCAATGGCAAAAATCAATGAATATTGTAAATGCACAAACAGTAATATCTCCACATTGCAAGGTGCAATTCTGAAATTTTTTGCTTTTTCCTGTTAATCCTAGCATGATAAAGAAGATTCAAAGAGAGTGAGATGCCAGCTCCTTTCATTCAGTCAGTAGCTTCAAACATTTCTGGTATATGAAAAACATGTTTTTCAATGGCAAAAATCAATGAATATTGTAAATGCACAAACAGTAATATCTCCACATTGCAAGGTGCAATTCTGAAATTTTTTGCTTTTTCCTGCTAATCCTAGCATGATAAAGAAGATTCAAAGAGAGTGAGATGCCAGCTCCTTTCATTCAGTCAGTAGCTTCAAACATTTCTGGACGTTTTTCAATGGCAAAAATCAATGAATATTGTAAATGCACAAACAGTAATATCTCCACATTGCAAGGTGCAATTCTGAAATTTTTTGCTTTTTCCTGCTAATCCTAGCATGATAAAGAAGATTCAAAGAGAGTGAGATGCCAGCTCCTTTCATTCAGTCAGTAGCTTCAAACATTTCTGGTATATGAAAAACATGTTTTTCAATGGCAAAAATCAATGAATATTGTAAATGCACAAACAGTAATATCTCCACATTGCAAGGTGCAATTCTGAAATTTTTTGCTTTTTCCTGCTAATCCTAGCATGATAAAGAAGATTCAAAGAGAGTGAGATGCCAGCTCCTTTCATTCAGTCAGTAGCTTCAAACATTTCTGGACGTTTTTCAATGGCAAAAATCAATGAATATTGTAAATGCACAAACAGTAATATCTCCACATTGCAAGGTGCAATTCTGAAATTTTTTGCTTTTTCCTGTTAATCCTAGCATGATAAAGAAGATTCAAAGAGAGTGAGATGCCAGCTCCTTTCATTCAGTCAGTAGCTTCAAACATTTCTGGTATATGAAAAACATGTTTTTCAATGGCAAAAATCAATGAATATTGTAAATGCACAAACAGTAATATCTCCACATTGCAAGGTGCAATTCTGAAATTTTTTGCTTTTTCCTGTTAATCCTAGCATGATAAAGAAGATTCAAAGAGAGTGAGATGCCACAGCTCCTTTCATTCAGTCAGTAGCTTCAAACATTTCTGGTATATGAAAAACATGTTTTTCAATGGCAAAAATCAATGAATATTGTAAATGCACAAACAGTAATATCTCCACATTGCAAGGTGCAATTCTGAAATTTTTTGCTTTTTCCTGTTAATCCTAGCATGATAAAGAAGATTCAAAGAGAGTGAGATGCCAGCTCCTTTCATTCAGTCAGTAGCTTCAAACATTTCTGGTATATGAAAAACATGTTTTTCAATGGCAAAAATCAATGAATATTGTAAATGCACAAACAGTAATATCTCCACATTGCAAGGTGCAATTCTGAAATTTTTTGCTTTTTCCTGCTAATCCTAGCATGATAAAGAAGATTCAAAGAGAGTGAGATGCCAGCTCCTTTCATTCAGTCAGTAGCTTCAAACATTTCTGGTATATGAAAAACATGTTTTTCAATGGCAAAAATCAATGAATATTGTAAATGCACAAACAGTAATATCTCCACATTGCAAGGTGCAATTCTGAAATTTTTTGCTTTTTCCTGCTAATCCTAGCATGATAAAGAAGATTCAAAGAGAGTGAGATGCCAGCTCCTTTCATTCAGTCAGTAGCTTCAAACATTTCTGGACGTTTTTCAATGGCAAAAATCAATGAATATTGTAAATGCACAAACAGTAATATCTCCACATTGCAAGGTGCAATTCTGAAATTTTTTGCTTTTTCCTGTTAATCCTAGCATGATAAAGAAGATTCAAAGAGAGTGAGATGCCAGCTCCTTTCATTCAGTCAGTAGCTTCAAACATTTCTGGTATATGAAAAACATGTTTTTCAATGGCAAAAATCAATGAATATTGTAAATGCACAAACAGTAATATCTCCACATTGCAAGGTGCAATTCTGAAATTTTTTGCTTTTTCCTGTTAATCCTAGCATGATAAAGAAGATACAAAGAGAGTGAGATGCCACAGCTCCCTTCATTCAGTCAGTAGCTTCAAACATTTCTGGTATATGAAAAACATGTTTTTCAATGGCAAAAATCAATGAATATTGTAAATGCACAAACAGTAATATCTCCACATTGCAAGGTGCAATTCTGAAATTTTTTGCTTTTTCCTGCTAATCCTAGCATGATAAAGAAGATTCAAAGAGAGTGAGATGCCAGCTCCTTTCATTCAGTCAGTAGCTTCAAACATTTCTGGTATATGAAAAACATGTTTTTCAATGGCAAAAATCAATGAATATTGTAAATGCACAAACAGTAATATCTCCACATTGCAAGGTGCAATTCTGAAATTTTTTGCTTTTTCCTGCTAATCCTAGCATGATAAAGAAGATTCAAAGAGAGTGAGATGCCAGCTCCTTTCATTCAGTCAGTAGCTTCAAACATTTCTGGACGTTTTTCAATGGCAAAAATCAATGAATATTGTAAATGCACAAACAGTAATATCTCCACATTGCAAGGTGCAATTCTGAAATTTTTTGCTTTTTCCTGCTAATCCTGGCATGATAAAGAAGATTCAAAGAGAGTGAGATGCCAGCTCCTTTCATTCAGTCAGTAGCTTCAAACATTTCTGGTATATGAAAAACATGTTTTTCAATGGCAAAAATCAATGAATATTGTAAATGCACAAACAGTAATATCTCCACATTGCAAGGTGCAATTCTGAAATTTTTTGCTTTTTCCTGCTAATCCTAGCATGATAAAGAAGATTCAAAGAGAGTGAGATGCCAGCTCCTTTCATTCAGTCAGTAGCTTCAAACATTTCTGGTATATGAAAAACATGTTTTTCAATGGCAAAAATCAATGAATATTGTAAATGCACAAACAGTAATATCTCCACATTGCAAGGTGCAATTCTGAATTTTTTTGCTTTTTCCTGCTAATCCTAGCATGATAAAGAAGATTCAAAGAGAGTGAGATGCCAGCTCCTTTCATTCAGTCAGTAGCTTCAAACATTTCTGGTATATGAAAAACATGTTTTTCAATGGCAAAAATCAATGAATATTGTAAATGCACAAACAGTAATATCTCCACATTGCAAGGTGCAATTCTGAAATTTTTAGCTTTTTCCTGTTAATCCTAGCATGATAAAGAAGATTCAAAGAGAGTGAGATGCCAGCTCCTTTCATTCAGTCAGTAGCTTCAAACATTTCTGGACGTTTTTCAATGGCAAAAATCAATGAATATTGTAAATGCACAAACAGTAATATCTCCACATTGCAAGGTGCAATTCTGAAATTTTTTGCTTTTTCCTGTTAATCCTAGCATGATAAAGAAGATTCAAAGAGAGTGAGATGCCAGCTCCTTTCATTCAGTCAGTAGCTTCAAACATTTCTGGTATATGAAAAACATGTTTTTCAATGGCAAAAATCAATGAATATTGTAAATGCACAAACAGTAATATCTCCACATTGCAAGGTGCAATTCTGAAATTTTTTGCTTTTTCCTGTTAATCCTAGCATGATAAAGAAGATTCAAAGAGAGTGAGATGCCAGCTCCTTTCATTCAGTCAGTAGCTTCAAACATTTCTGGTATATGAAAAACATGTTTTTCAATGGCAAAAATCAATGAATATTGTAAATGCACAAACAGTAATATCTCCACATTGCAAGGTGCAATTCTGAAATTTTTTGCTTTTTCCTGCTAATCCTAGCATGATAAAGAAGATTCAAAGAGAGTGAGATGCCAGCTCCTTTCATTCAGTCAGTAGCTTCAAACATTTCTGGACGTTTTTCAATGGCAAAAATCAATGAATATTGTAAATGCACAAACAGTAATATCTCCACATTGCAAGGTGCAATTCTGAAATTTTTTGCTTTTTCCTGCTAATCCTAGCATGATAAAGAAGATTCAAAGAGAGTGAGATGCCAGCTCCTTTCATTCAGTCAGTAGCTTCAAACATTTCTGGTATATGAAAAACATGTTTTTCAATGGCAAAAATCAATGAATATTGTAAATGCACAAACAGTAATATCTCCACATTGCAAGGTGCAATTCTGAAATTTTTTGCTTTTTCCTGCTAATCCTAGCATGATAAAGAAGATTCAAAGAGAGTGAGATGCCAGCTCCTTTCATTCAGTCAGTAGCTTCAAACATTTCTGGACGTTTTTCAATGGCAAAAATCAATGAATATTGTAAATGCACAAACAGTAATATCTCCACATTGCAAGGTGCAATTCTGAAATTTTTTGCTTTTTCCTGTTAATCCTAGCATGATAAAGAAGATTCAAAGAGAGTGAGATGCCAGCTCCTTTCATTCAGTCAGTAGCTTCAAACATTTCTGGTATATGAAAAACATGTTTTTCAATGGCAAAAATCAATGAATATTGTAAATGCACAAACAGTAATATCTCCACATTGCAAGGTGCAATTCTGAAATTTTTTGCTTTTTCCTGTTAATCCTAGCATGATAAAGAAGATTCAAAGAGAGTGAGATGCCACAGCTCCTTTCATTCAGTCAGTAGCTTCAAACATTTCTGGTATATGAAAAACATGTTTTTCAATGGCAAAAATCAATGAATATTGTAAATGCACAAACAGTAATATCTCCACATTGCAAGGTGCAATTCTGAAATTTTTTGCTTTTTCCTGCTAATCCTAGCATGATAAAGAAGATTCAAAGAGAGTGAGATGCCAGCTCCTTTCATTCAGTCAGTAGCTTCAAACATTTCTGGTATATGAAAAACATGTTTTTCAATGGCAAAAATCAATGAATATTGTAAATGCACAAACAGTAATATCTCCACATTGCAAGGTGCAATTCTGAAATTTTTTGCTTTTTCCTGCTAATCCTAGCATGATAAAGAAGATTCAAAGAGAGTGAGATGCCAGCTCCTTTCATTCAGTCAGTAGCTTCAAACATTTCTGGACGTTTTTCAATGGCAAAAATCAATGAATATTGTAAATGCACAAACAGTAATATCTCCACATTGCAAGGTGCAATTCTGAAATTTTTTGCTTTTTCCTGCTAATCCTAGCATGATAAAGAAGATTCAAAGAGAGTGAGATGCCAGCTCCTTTCATTCAGTCAGTAGCTTCAAACATTTCTGGTATATGAAAAACATGTTTTTCAATGGCAAAAATCAATGAATATTGTAAATGCACAAACAGTAATATCTCCACATTGCAAGGTGCAATTCTGAAATTTTTTGCTTTTTCCTGCTAATCCTAGCATGATAAAGAAGATTCAAAGAGAGTGAGATGCCAGCTCCTTTCATTCAGTCTGTAGCTTCAAACATTTCTGGTATATGAAAAACATGTTTTTCAATGGCAAAAATCAATGAATATTGTAAATGCACAAACAGTAATATCTCCACATTGCAAGGTGCAATTCTGAAATTTTTTGCTTTTTCCTGTTAATCCTAGCATGATAAAGAAGATTCAAAGAGAGTGAGATGCCAGCTCCTTTCATTCAGTCAGTAGCTTCAAACATTTCTGGTATATGAAAAACATGTTTTTCAATGGCAAAAATCAATGAATATTGTAAATGCACAAACAGTAATATCTCCACATTGCAAGGTGCAATTCTGAAATTTTTTGCTTTTTCCTGTTAATCCTAGCATGATAAAGAAGATTCAAAGAGAGTGAGATGCCAGCTCCTTTCATTCAGTCAGTAGCTTCAAACATTTCTGGTATATGAAAAACATGTTTTTCAATGGCAAAAATCAATGAATCTTGTAAATGCACAAACAGTAATATCTCCACATTGCAAGGTGCAATTCTGAAATTTTTTGCTTTTTCCTGCTAATCCTAGCATGATAAAGAAGATTCAAAGAGAGTGAGATGCCAGCTCCTTTCATTCAGTCAGTAGCTTCAAACATTTCTGGTATATGAAAAACATGTTTTTCAATGGCAAAAATCAATGAATATTGTAAATGCACAAACAGTAATATCTCCACATTGCAAGGTGCAATTCTGAAATTTTTTGCTTTTTCCTGCTAATCCTAGCATGATAAAGAAGATTCAAAGAAAGTGAGATGCCAGCTCCTTTCATTCAGTCAGTAGCTTCAAACATTTCTGGTATATGAAAAACATGTTTTTCAATGGCAAAAATCAATGAATATTGTAAATGCACAAACAGTAATATCTCCACATTGCAAGGTGCAATTCTGAAATTTTTTGCTTTTTCCTGCTAATCCTAGCATGATAAAGAAGATTCAAAGAGAGTGAGATGCCAGCTCCTTTCATTCAGTCAGTAGCTTCAAACATTTCTGGACGTTTTTCAATGGCAAAAATCAATGAATATTGTAAATGCACAAACAGTAATATCTCCACATTGCAAGGTGCAATTCTGAAATTTTTTGCTTTTTCCTGTTAATCCTAGCATGATAAAGAAGATTCAAAGAGAGTGAGATGCCAGCTCCTTTCATTGTCAGTAGCTTCAAACATTTCTGGTATATGAAAAACATGTTTTTCAATGGCAAAAATCAATGAATATTGTAAATGCACAAACAGTAATATCTCCACATTGCAAGGTGCAATTCTGAAATTTTTTGCTTTTTCCTGTTAATCCTAGCATGATAAAGAAGATTCAAAGAGAGTGAGATGCCAGCTCCTTTCATTCAGTCAGTAGCTTCAAACATTTCTGGTATATGAAAAACATGTTTTTCAATGGCAAAAATCAATGAATATTGTAAATGCACAAACAGTAATATCTCCACATTGCAAGGTGCAATTCTGAAATATTTTTCTTTTTCCTGCTAATCCTAGCATGATAAAGAAGATTCAAAGAGAGTGAGATGCCAGCTCCTTTCATTCAGTCAGTAGCTTCAAACATTTCTGGTATATGAAAAACATGTTTTTCAATGGCAAAAATCAATGAATATTGTAAATGCACAAACAGTAATATCTCCACATTGCAAGGTGCAATTCTGAATTTTTTTGCTTTTTCCTGCTAATCCTAGCATGATAAAGAAGATTCAAAGAGAGTGAGATGCCAGCTTCTTTCATTCAGTCAGTAGCTTCAAACATTTCTGGACGTTTTTCAATGGCAAAAATCAATGAATATTGTAAATGCACAAACAGTAATATCTCCACATTGCAAGGTGCAATTCTGAAATTTTTTGCTTTTTCCTGTTAATCCTAGCATGATAAAGAAGATTCAAAGAGAGTGAGATGCCAGCTCCTTTCATTGTCAGTAGCTTCAAACATTTCTGGTATATGAAAAACATGTTTTTCAATGGCAAAAATCAATGAATATTGTAAATGCACAAACAGTAATATCTCCACATTGCAAGGTGCAATTCTGAAATTTTTTGCTTTTTCCTGTTAATCCTAGCATGATAAAGAAGATTCAAAGAGAGTGAGATGCCAGCTCCTTTCATTCAGTCAATAGCTTCAAACATTTCTGGTATATGAAAAACATGTTTTTCAATGGCAAAAATCAATGAATATTGTAAATGCACAAACAGTAATATCTCCACATTGCAAGGTGCAATTCTGAAATATTTTTCTTTTTCCTGCTAATCCTAGCATGATAAAGAAGATTCAAAGAGAGTGAGATGCCAGCTCCTTTCATTCAGTCAGTAGCTTCAAACATTTCTGGTATATGAAAAACATGTTTTTCAATGGCAAAAATCAATGAATATTGTAAATGCACAAACAGTAATATCTCCACATTGCAAGGTGCAATTCTGAAATTTTTTGCTTTTTCCTGCTAATCCTAGCATGATAAAGAAGATTCAAAGAGAGTGAGATGCCAGCTTCTTTCATTCAGTCAGTAGCTTCAAACATTTCTGGACGTTTTTCAATGGCAAAAATCAATGAATATTGTAAATGCACAAACAGTAATATCTCCACATTGCAAGGTGCAATTCTGAAATTTTTTGCTTTTTCCTGCTAATCCTAGCATGATAAAGAAGATTCAAAGAGAGTGAGATGCCAGCTCCTTTCATTCAGTCAGTAGCTTCAAACATTTCTGGTATATGAAAAACATGTTTTTCAATGGCAAAAATCAATGAATATTGTAAATGCACAAACAGTAATATCTCCACATTGCAAGGTGCAATTCTGAAATTTTTTGCTTTTTCCTGCTAATCCTAGCATGATAAAGAAGATTCAAAGAGAGTGAGATGCCAGCTCCTTTCATTCAGTCTGTAGCTTCAAACATTTCTGGTATATGAAAAACATGTTTTTCAATGGCAAAAATCAATGAATATTGTAAATGCACAAACAGTAATATCTCCACATTGCAAGGTGCAATTCTGAAATTTTTTGCTTTTTCCTGTTAATCCTAGCATGATAAAGAAGATTCAAAGAGAGTGAGATGCCAGCTCCTTTCATTCAGTCAGTAGCTTCAAACATTTCTGGTATATGAAAAACATGTTTTTCAATGGCAAAAATCAATGAATATTGTAAATGCACAAACAGTAATATCTCCACATTGCAAGGTGCAATTCTGAAATTTTTTGCTTTTTCCTGTTAATCCTAGCATGATAAAGAAGATTCAAAGAGAGTGAGATGCCAGCTCCTTTCATTCAGTCAGTAGCTTCAAACATTTCTGGTATATGAAAAACATGTTTTTCAATGGCAAAAATCAATGAAAATTGTAAATGCACAAACAGTAATATCTCCACATTGCAAGGTGCAATTCTGAAATTTTTTGCTTTTTCCTGCTAATCCTAGCATGATAAAGAAGATTCAAAGAGAGTGAGATGCCAGCTCCTTTCATTCAGTCAGTAGCTTCAAACATTTCTGGTATATGAAAAACATGTTTTTCAATGGCAAAAATCAATGAATATTGTAAATGCACAAACAGTAATATCTCCACATTGCAAGGTGCAATTCTGAAATTTTTTGCTTTTTCCTGCTAATCCTAGCATGATAAAGAAGATTCAAAGAGAGTGAGATGCCAGCTCCTTTCATTCAGTCAGTAGCTTCAAACATTTCTGGACGTTTTTCAATGGCAAAAATCAATGAATATTGTAAATGCACAAACAGTAATATCTCCACATTGCAAGGTGCAATTCTGAAATTTTTTGCTTTTTCCTGCTAATCCTAGCATGATAAAGAAGATTCAAAGAAAGTGAGATGCCAGCTCCTTTCATTCAGTCAGTAGCTTCAAACATTTCTGGTATATGAAAAACATGTTTTTCAATGGCAAAAATCAATGAATATTGTAAATGCACAAACAGTAATATCTCCACATTGCAAGGTGCAATTCTGAAATTTTTTGCTTTTTCCTGCTAATCCTAGCATGATAAAGAAGATTCAAAGAGAGTGAGATGCCAGCTCCTTTCATTCAGTCAGTAGCTTCAAACATTTCTGGACGTTTTTCAATGGCAAAAATCAATGAATATTGTAAATGCACAAACAGTAATATCTCCACATTGCAAGGTGCAATTCTGAAATTTTTTGCTTTTTCCTGTTAATCCTAGCATGATAAAGAAGATTCAAAGAGAGTGAGATGCCAGCTCCTTTCATTGTCAGTAGCTTCAAACATTTCTGGTATATGAAAAACATGTTTTTCAATGGCAAAAATCAATGAATATTGTAAATGCACAAACAGTAATATCTCCACATTGCAAGGTGCAATTCTGAAATTTTTTGCTTTTTCCTGTTAATCCTAGCATGATAAAGAAGATTCAAAGAGAGTGAGATGCCAGCTCCTTTCATTCAGTCAGTAGCTTCAAACATTTCTGGTATATGAAAAACATGTTTTTCAATGGCAAAAATCAATGAATATTGTAAATGCACAAACAGTAATATCTCCACATTGCAAGGTGCAATTCTGAAATATTTTGCTTTTTCCTGCTAATCCTAGCATGATAAAGAAGATTCAAAGAGAGTGAGATGCCAGCTCCTTTCATTCAGTCAGTAGCTTCAAACATTTCTGGTATATGAAAAACATGTTTTTCAATGGCAAAAATCAATGAATATTGTAAATGCACAAACAGTAATATCTCCACATTGCAAGGTGCAATTCTGAAATTTTTTGCTTTTTCCTGCTAATCCTAGCATGATAAAGAAGATTCAAAGAGAGTGAGATGCCAGCTCCTTTCATTCAGTCAGTAGCTTCAAACATTTCTGGACGTTTTTCAATGGCAAAAATCAATGAATATTGTAAATGCACAAACAGTAATATCTCCACATTGCAAGGTGCAATTCTGAAATTTTTTGCTTTTTCCTGCTAATCCTAGCATGATAAAGAAGATTCAAAGAGAGTGAGATGCCAGCTCCTTTCATTCAGTCAGTAGCTTCAAACATTTCTGGTATATGAAAAACATGTTTTTCAATGGCAAAAATCAATGAATATTGTAAATGCACAAACAGTAATATCTCCACATTGCAAGGTGCAATTCTGAAATTTTTTGCTTTTTCCTGTTAATCCTAGCATGATAAAGAAGATTCAAAGAGAGTGAGATGCCAGCTCCTTTCATTCAGTCAGTAGCTTCAAACATTTCTGGTATATGAAAAACATGTTTTTCAATGGCAAAAATCAATGAATATTGTAAATGCACAAACAGTAATATCTCCACATTGCAAGGTGCAATTCTGAAATTTTTTGCTTTTTCCTGTTAATCCTAGCATGATAAAGAAGATTCAAAGAGAGTGAGATGCCAGCTCCTTTCATTCAGTCAGTAGCTTCAAACATTTCTGGTATATGAAAAACATGTTTTTCAATGGCAAAAATCAATGAATATTGTAAATGCACAAACAGTAATATCTCCACATTGCAAGGTGCAATTCTGAAATTTTTTGCTTTTTCCTGCTAATCCTAGCATGATAAAGAAGATTCAAAGAGAGTGAGATGCCAGCTCCTTTCATTCAGTCAGTAGCTTCAAACATTTCTGGACGTTTTTCAATGGCAAAAATCAATGAATATTGTAAATGCACAAACAGTAATATCTCCACATTGCAAGGTGCAATTCTGAAATTTTTTGCTTTTTCCTGCTAATCCTAGCATGATAAAGAAGATTCAAAGAGAGTGAGATGCCAGCTCCTTTCATTCAGTCAGTAGCTTCAAACATTTCTGGTATATGAAAAACATGTTTTTCAATGGCAAAAATCAATGAATATTGTAAATGCACAAACAGTAATATCTCCACATTGCAAGGTGCAATTCTGAAATTTTTTGCTTTTTCCTGCTAATCCTAGCATGATAAAGAAGATTCAAAGAGAGTGAGATGCCAGCTCCTTTCATTCAGTCAGTAGCTTCAAACATTTCTGGACGTTTTTCAATGGCAAAAATCAATGAATATTGTAAATGCACAAACAGTAATATCTCCACATTGCAAGGTGCAATTCTGAAATTTTTTGCTTTTTCCTGTTAATCCTAGCATGATAAAGAAGATTCAAAGAGAGTGAGATGCCAGCTCCTTTCATTCAGTCAGTAGCTTCAAACATTTCTGGTATATGAAAAACATGTTTTTCAATGGCAAAAATCAATGAATATTGTAAATGCACAAACAGTAATATCTCCACATTGCAAGGTGCAATTCTGAAATTTTTTGCTTTTTCCTGTTAATCCTAGCATGATAAAGAAGATTCAAAGAGAGTGAGATGCCACAGCTCCTTTCATTCAGTCAGTAGCTTCAAACATTTCTGGTATATGAAAAACATGTTTTTCAATGGCAAAAATCAATGAATATTGTAAATGCACAAACAGTAATATCTCCACATTGCAAGGTGCAATTCTGAAATTTTTTGCTTTTTCCTGCTAATCCTAGCATGATAAAGAAGATTCAAAGAGAGTGAGATGCCAGCTCCTTTCATTCAGTCAGTAGCTTCAAACATTTCTGGTATATGAAAAACATGTTTTTCAATGGCAAAAATCAATGAATATTGTAAATGCACAAACAGTAATATCTCCACATTGCAAGGTGCAATTCTGAAATTTTTTGCTTTTTCCTGCTAATCCTAGCATGATAAAGAAGATTCAAAGAGAGTGAGATGCCAGCTCCTTTCATTCAGTCAGTAGCTTCAAACATTTCTGGACGTTTTTCAATGGCAAAAATCAATGAATATTGTAAATGCACAAACAGTAATATCTCCACATTGCAAGGTGCAATTCTGAAATTTTTTGCTTTTTCCTGCTAATCCTAGCATGATAAAGAAGATTCAAAGAAAGTGAGATGCCAGCTCCTTTCATTCAGTCAGTAGCTTCAAACATTTCTGGTATATGAAAAACATGTTTTTCAATGGAAAAAATCAATGAATATTGTAAATGCACAAACAGTAATATCTCCACATTGCAAGGTGCAATTCTGAAATTTTTTGCTTTTTCCTGCTAATCCTAGCATGATAAAGAAGATTCAAAGAGAGTGAGATGCCAGCTCCTTTCATTCAATCAGTAGCTTCAAACATTTCTGGACGTTTTTCAATGGCAAAAATCAATGAATATTGTAAATGCACAAACAGTAATATCTCCACATTGCAAGGTGCAATTCTGAAATTTTTTGCTTTTTCCTGTTAATCCTAGCATGATAAAGAAGATTCAAAGAGAGTGAGATGCCAGCTCCTTTCATTGTCAGTAGCTTCAAACATTTCTG